>NW_019416827.1:113324-141548 GCF_000390285.2 Anoplophora glabripennis
AATTTTGTACTCAACAACGCCGGGAAATTGATTTTGAAATTCTATGAAACATTCCTCAATAGAATACTTCCATATTCCATCAATCTTGCGTCCATTTCTAAAGTAGGACTCTATGATAAACACTTTTTGTTCTTGAGAAAACACCATTTTAAACGCTTTTTAAAACGAAAATATTCAAATTGATAGCGGCGATATAGCGCTTTGACAGATGACGTTTAAGTTCATTTGCTATACGCTACGCCCTACGTCCAAATTTTCAGAACCAACTTGCCCACATTTTTGTTTGAACGCTTGTTATATGTATAATCATAAATGAGTAAAATGATCAAAATGCCCAATATTGAGTGAAAATGTACTGAATAATTTTCCTCAATGGATTCAGCCCGAACCTTTATTGCTTTCACTCACACCGATTTTTTTAGTGTATAGGCATTTGCCATGTATCGGCTCGTCAAAAAAGTTGTAAACCGGTAAAAGTCGGTTAGTACGCCCGAAATAAGGACAACGCGGCGCGGCGTATAGATCGTTGAAATTTTAGAAGTTCTCCTTTTTTCATCGGCCCGGGTGTAACCGGAGGCCGGAAAAACTTGTTTTCGTGGTTAAATATACGTCCCTCCCGCTCCCGGATCCCGTTCGGCGACGAAAACGACGTCAAAACTTTTTAACAAACACGGCGGGGCGACGCGGAAGGGCCCGGCGTGGGAGCGGCGGCGGAGAGTGGGCGTCGCGTCCCCCATACCTATCCCTGCTCGGCGCCCCAAGAGACTCCGACCTGCCAGATATCCGAAACGAGGACTGCCGCTGCAATTTACTTGATGAAGGGTGGACTGGGGGAGCCCCCGGCTCCGGGAATATCCTCGGAGCGGGTGCCTGCCGCCCGAAAGCCCGCTCCCTTGTCCGTTGCGCTTGGCAGGCTGACACCCCCGACGGCTGAACGCACGATACCGACGGAAATTATCGCCGGCGCTCATATTTTAATTTATACTCGGAGCCCCGAGTTTTTAGCAGAACGCTCGTATTAGCCGTCGCATACCGGGCGGTACATCGTACACGATGGAACATCTTCATCAATTTTTACCAATTTTTCAACTCCAATATCAAGAAACTTATTAGGAAAAATGGTATTGGCGCAAATAGTGACCGCAAAAAAACTGATTTTCGCCCGTTTTTTCACAATTCGCAGAGCATTAAGAAAAATACATAAAAATATGTTTTTGATCGCAAATTACTTGTCGTAAAAAACGGAAATGAGCATAGCTTTTAGTATTTTGCAAATTTTAAAAATCACCCCTACTTAGGGGTTGAAACAATGCCAAAAATGAAGAATTTGAATATTACCAATTGATATAAAAACTAACAGCATGTCAATTATCTTAATCTACAGGATGATTCATTAACAATGGGAAAGTCGGAAGCTGAAGATACTTCACGTGAAATGGTGACCATTGGCGCAAACATGCCTTATCCGAAAGTTAATAGTTTCGAAAATACAGGGTGTTGAAAGTTAAAATTTTAAATCGTTTTTTTGCGATTATTCTGAAAATATGTAGGTTAGGAACTTGAAAATTTGTGAAACTATATTTTTTTAGACGACGAATAATGTGCGTGTTGTAATTTTAGCATTGCCCATAGAGGGCGCCACTTACGATCAGTTTTACCAAAAATTTTGTTAATAACTTTTTACCCTGTATGTCTAACACGAAACTTGATTCAAAACCTGAAAGAGCAATCATTTTTCCATTAATTATGTATTCTTGTTTCATTTCGGTATCTCGATCCGTTTTCGAGAAAAATCGATTTAACGAACACTATGTTTTGATAATACGAGAAATTAAAAGCGAAACAAACCAAGTGTTTCTTCGTGTTATTACAACAATTAACAATAAAACAAATGAAATTCGTAATAATGATTTAAAGTCAGTGTTCGAAGAATCCACCGTTGACATTTACACACTTTACACAACGTTTTCTGAGAGATCTTCGAGTTTGAAACAACATATTGGGATTGCGTTTGACTTCGTTGGCAGCGATTTGTATTCTTTGCCACAACTCTTCACACGAACCAATAGATTCTTCCAAATAGAAAAATGAAGAGGATTGAAGTCCGGACTTCTGGGTGGCCAAGTAAAAATGCTTCCACGGCTTGAAGAAGTTCCACTTTATTTAAGAAGAGACATGTGGTTCATGCACGACGGAGCTCCACCGCATTTTTCTTGGCCAGTGCGTGCATATTTAGATGCAGTTTTTCCAAATCGCTGGATTGGCCATGTAAGCATTTTTGCTTGGCCATCCAGAAGTCCGGACTTCAATCCTCTTGATTTTTCTATTTGGTCTCGAATGAAAGATATAGTTTACAAAGAATCTATTGGCTCGTGTGAAGAGTTGTGGCAAAGAATACAAATCGCTGCCAACGAAGTCAGACGCAATCCCAATATGTTGTTTCAAACTCGAAGATCTCTCAGAAAACGTTGTGTAAAGTGTGTAAATGTCAACGGTGGATTCTTCGAACACTGACTTTAAATCATTATTACGAATTTCATTTGTTTTATTGTTAATTGTTGTAATAACACGAAGAAACACTTGGTTTGTTTCGCTTTTAATTTCTCGTATTATCAAAACATAGTGTTCGTTAAATCGATTTTTCTCGAAAACGGATCGAGATACCGAAATGAAACAAGAATACACAATTAATGGAAAAATGATTGCTCTTTCAGGTTTTGAATCAAGTTTCATGTTAAATATACAGGATAAAAAGTTATTAATTAAATTTTTGATAAAACTGATCGTAAGTGGCGTCCTCTACTTCAGCAACGCTGAATTTAAAACACGCATCTTATTCGTCGCCTAAAAAAACAAATTTTCAAGTTCCTAACCTACACATTTTCAGAATAATCGCAAAAAAACGATTTAAAATTTTAACTTTCAACACCCTGTATTTCCGAAACTATCAACTTTCGGATAAGGCATGTTTGCGCCAATGATCACCATTTCACGTGAAGTATATTCAGCTTTCTACTTTCCCATTGTTAATCAATCACCCTGTATATTTTTTGGAATTTTTACAATTATTTCTAGTATTCTCTATTTTTGGGGATGATTCCGCCCCCTGAGCGCGCTTAAGGGTGGATTTTCTAATTCAACATGCTTATTTTAGTCAGAATAAATCTTTCTTTGTATCAAGAATCATTCGATAGAAAAATTGACATGCTAATAGTTTTTATATTTATTGGTATTATTCAATTCTTCATTTTCGGCGTCTTTTCAACCCCTAAATAGAGGTGATCTTTGAAAATTTTCAAAAAACTTAAAGCTATGCTCATCTTAATTTTTTACGACGAGTAATTTGAGACCAAAAACATATTTTTATCTATTTTCTTTAGTTCTCTGCGAATTGTGAAAAAACGGGCGATTCTTGCGGTCGCCCTTTAAAGATCGTAGTTGTATTGATTGAGTCAAAAAATAAATTTAAAGAATTGGGAGCAAGATGATACTAGAACCTCTTAAATTTTATCAACGATATCGATTCCCATATTTCTTCCAAAGGGAAAATGCTGGTGTTATTAATATAACAAGAAGAAAAACTCTTGAATGATAACGTTTTTGAAAATTTGAAGGATATACAGAGTGTTTCTATTTTTGAAATAACTGCGTTCCTTGAAAAGGGTGATAGATGGCACGAAAATCAGCAACGTTTATCCAGCAATTGATGATACTTTTGTTTAAATTGTAAACATTATTCATTTAAAATTTGTTTTCGAAAATGCTGAAATTTATTCAAATCTCGTTTAAATGTAACCCAAAAATGAAATGAATTAATCACAAAAAACTCTAAATAAGCAGCATCATTTGAACGTGCAGGTAACACTATCGGACCGAGTAATCTGTCACCAAAAACACCATACCACACGTTAATTGAAAACCGTTGCTGGAACCGAGATCTCTGTACAACGCCAACCTGTGGCGGCTCGTAACATTGAGAATAGGTGAAGCATATTCATTGATTGACTAAAAAGAAAAAAATAGCGCCGCTGTTTTTCAAAATTTCAAGGTCAAACGGCTTTAAATGAATCTGGAAATTTTTAGTTGCATTTGCAATATTACCGAAAAACTGACGTTCGCGAGAAGGATTTTCATTTAAATTTTATAAAAAACAGAAATATTAGTTCGGCTCGTGGACTTAAATCCTTTTTGTCCTCAATTTTGCATCTGGAAAATGGCGTTTCCAATAAAATACATACTGGATTATACATAGGAAATACTTCTACAATAATAATTATTGATACAAAACAAATATTAACAAAGAACCGTTACGATCGTGCACTGGGTGACGGCGACGTATCGAGGCAGGCGATGGCGACACTGCTTCAATTTCCGCGTCACTCCGTTCCCCCACGCCGTAGTTTACTCACGTGTTGGCTGCCTCGTTGCCATGACAGCCGCCGTAAATAAAGCTACGAAGTGGAGCGGAATCCAAATTTATTTCGATCCGCGTCACTTACTTTTAAGGTATACGTTGTATGATACGAGGTAGATGTTAGAGATTAGCGAAGGCAATGTTTTTTTAGGAGGCGTTCACCGCGCAACTATTCTTTATATTTCTGCGTATAAAACAAACACAATATATTTTCAATATAGAATTATACCTCAATTATAAAATTTTTATAAAATTAAAAGTAATTTTATATTGCACAACCAAACGGAAATTTTAAGTGAAGCGGTGCTTCACTTGCGTCACCTGGCGAGCCGCCACTGACGCTAACGTGAGGATTTGCATCACACAAATAGTGAATGTTGTGAAAATTTAATATACTACCTCTAGTAAAACAACATTCACCTGTAAAAAGCACTTTGCTTGTGAAATCCAGATCTTGTACTATTTGATGTCGAAACCACCGGCAAAATTCCATACGGGGCTGAAAATCATAATTATCAGTGACGATAATTCTTGTTATAGTCACTGTTATTATTTACCTTTGTACACGATAAGGGTGTAATAATTAATTATTCCCGTAGTAAACGCCACACGGTACTGGTAGGTACACCAACTTCTCTGTAATGTCGCGAGTACTGCGCCTCGGATCTTGCTCAATGAGGTTTATAATGTTTTCTTCGTTGTCCAAAACATGTTACGGCTTTCTCGTCTTTGACCTTCATATGTCAGGTGGACATTCCCGGTATTCCGTAACCTTTGAAGTATCTTACACTATTCTACCATTAGGTTGTCGTCTATTACGGTAACGGACCGCATACAAACGACATTCTCCATACATTAATACCATATCTGCTAGTACTTGATCAGAAAACATTATATATGCCGGCTAAGTAATACATCTAAAGAACACAAGACATATTGACCTACTATCAAATCTGCATGATTGTGGAAGTCACGTGGAACGTCAGCCAATGAAAGAACCGCACGTGCACAAGATGCACAGGATCGGCTTACATTTATGGTTAATTTTCTTAATTAATTTTCTCGAAAATAGAAGTTGCTAAATAAAAGTTGCTCATTTTCTTGCTCTCTGTATATTGCATGCATTTCTAATTTTTCTCGCAATTATTCATATGCTACAGCTCAAGAAAACCACTGTGATAACAGCAATTCCAATGTCGCATAATAGGTATTGAAAATATATCTGAAAGCAAAACCTACTGTAAACTAAATGTAGTTCTTTGAAACCTAAAACAACAACCGGACCCTACATTTCATCCTTCGTCCTCAAAGATTGTGCATCTGTGTTTACGTAAGCCAGACAATTTTCTTTTTAATTTAATTCTTAGTGTACATGTATTTTTCCAAATGCCTAGAAGCTGTCGCGTTTCAACATGGTTTTATGGAAGACAGATCCACTAATACAAATTTACTTTCAATAACGCAATACATATCGGAAGGAAACCTTTAATCAAGGTCGGGTTAATGTAATTTATACTGACATAACAAAAGCTTTCGATCGTCGTCACCATGAGATTGGTTTTGACAAGCTTGATCACGTAGGCGTTTCTGGAAACTGTGTACTAATTAAGGCTTACCTTAGGGCATATACTACTGGAAGCAGCGCCCCAGTAGTCGAGAGTGTAGCGGAGTTTAGAGAGAGAGGGGTATAGGAGTGTATATGCTCTCTCTCTAGCAACATGCAATCGTATGCTGCTAGAGAGAGATAGCATATCCCTCCTATACCTATCTCTCTTTAAACCTCCGCTACACTCCCGGCCACTGAGACACTGCCTCCAGTAGTATATGTTCTAAGAGTCTTACATTCACGATTCAATACATCAATGTGTTCAATATCAAGAATTTAAGTCGACATATTTAGTGCATTATCTGAGGTTCTTCATGGTTCAATTTTAGGTCCATCGATATTTAACATTTGTGTTAACAATATACCTCCTTCTTGACGTTGACCTACTATATGAGGCTGACATGAAAATTTACCAGTCAGTGTCTAAGGTTGCACAGTGAGAATTGTTACACGGTAACCTAGAAGGAATGAATGACTGGTGTAACTTGATTCACCTCAATTTGAACATTAAAAAGAGTACATTAAGTCGTTCCTTATAACAAATTTTATTCCTTTTTGAAGACCCAATACATTTAGTGATTTAGTAGTTACCTTTGATTCTGTATTCGCATTTAACAATCATATTTATGCAATTGTTGCTAATGCTAACAAAAATATGGGTTTCATAATTCGAGATAATTTCAGTCAATCGATGTACCACTTTGCCTCTTCTTTTGCACGTTTTAAGCTAAAATACCGGTTTGGCGTACTAAATATGGAAATCAAAAATATATGACTGAAAGTTTACAAAGAAAATTTTTAAAGCACGTTTATTTTAAGGCAAATGGATTTTATCCATCTGTAGGATATCCCGTTGACCTATAGAAACTCTCTTAGATACTTGTACATACTATAACCTATTTTTTTAAATTTTAATATGGCAAACAGTTCGTTTGCTATCCCCAATGAAATTTCTTGTAATTTATTACATACAGGTATACAGGGTGGGCCAATGGAAACTTTCCACCCCCATTTTTTTGGTTTAAAATAAAACTCTGGGAAAACGCTCGGACACGTCGACTTTTGATTCGAGGGGGAACTATTTTTCAGTTTTTTTCATCCCCGTAGCTTTAACCTCATAGCTGAAGTCTACAGTTTATAAAACACAGCCAGATTCTCTTCAAATTCTGCAAGAACGCATAACTGTAGAATGTCAAAGGATAACTGCCGATATGTTGCAGAATGTTACTGAAGAGATAGAGAATCGATTTTATTATTGCATGGATGTTAATGGCGGACATTTTGAACAGTTTGTTAGATAAAGTTCACGTGTAGACCTAATTAATAAATTAGTAAGTATTTTTATTTATTTTTATTTTGACAAGCTGTCATTTCGTTACGGATAAAAATAATGAGGCGAAATTGTAGGGTCATAAAGAACTCGATGAGACCTTTAAAAAGAGGTATGGCACGACCCCTATCCCCTATTCAAATTTTGGGGGTTGTTCTCTCCCCAGCTAGGGGGTTAAAGCTACGGGGATGAAAAAAACTGAAAAATAGTTCCCCCTCAAATCAAAAGTCGACGTATCCGAGCGTTTTCCCAGATTTTTATTTTAAATCAAAAAAATCGGAGTGGAAAGTTTCCATTGGCCCACCCTGTATACAGGGTGTCCCGAAATTCATGCAACAAAATTTGGTCACAGATTCTTAAGACAAATTTAGGGGACCCGTATTTTTTATTTTTGCTAAGTTGCCCCCTCTTTCGGAGTTACAGCCCCCTGAAGTCCGCCCCTAAGAATAATCTTTTTTTTTATATCTCAGAACCTTGTTGTACGAGAATGACTAAATTTGGTACACAGGGGTTTTATGACAACAATTTTTCGTTGGCCCCCTTGTCTTTGGAGCCAAAATATTTAGTCGCATATATAAATTTCTTATAAATTATCGGTCCACTAGAAAGCCATTAAATTTATACTTTTTTCATAAAACGCAAAGTTTTCGAGAAAAATGTCAAAATGTGATCGAATGCATATCGTGATTCGCCATTTTCCTCAAAAACATTGCGTTTTACGAAACAAATATCAAGAGACAAAAAAGTTTCTAAATTTATTGGCTTTCTAGCTAACTAATAATAATTTAAAAAAAAATCAAATTTGCGTCCAAATTTTTCTGGTTTCAAAGACAAGGGAGCCCACGAAAAAGTATCTTAAGGGGGTTTCTCGCCAAAAAGCGTAGCACTGTGAGATTTCACATTTCATAAAACCCCTGTGTACCAAATTTAGTGATTCTCGTACAACATGGTATTGAGATATAAAAAAAGACTTCTTAGAGGCAGATTTCAGGGGGCTGTAACTCTGAAAGAGGGGGCCAGTTGGCAAAAAGAAAAAATACGGGTCCCCTAAATTTGTCTTAAGAATCTAGGACCAAATTTTGTTGCATGAATTTCGGGATACCCTGTATATAATAGTTATAATTAATTTTCTTTTAATCACAAATAAATGCTATATAAAAAGTCGTAGCATGTATGTTCTTGTAAGAATAGTTTCAACTTCTTTAACACACTATATTAATTACGATCCTATTAAATTAAACAAAAAAAAAGGGAAAAGTTTTCAACTTGGTTATTTCTGGTGAAAATTCACTCCATCTCCAGATGAGGCTAATTGTGTTAGCAAAGGGTGCGTCTGGATTTTTTTTGTGCGAAACTCATTTGTTCTGACCTAAGGATTAAAAGCAGTAGCAACTTTTTTTACGTGGAAACGACGTATCTTAGCTATATCAAATATCGAATTATTGACTTTTGAAAACGCAGTAACATCAGAACAGATTGTTACTGTTTCTGATGGTCTTATTATTTTTATCATTTAGACTGGCTGTAAATAAGTAAATCGAAAAAAAATTATGATTCCTTGTTGAAAATTAATAATAATACATTTTCATGTAAAAAATTCTCGTTGAAGAAAAATTAGTTTTTATTTTTTACATAAGAAATTACAAGACTTGCAAATAGATACTTTTTCGATAGTAGGATAAATGTACGTAATTTCAGTTTTTTTCTGTGTACGTGAAATAGAAACTAAATTTTTCTCCCAACGTTTGAATGGCCATAACCCTTTTACATGAAGGACTTCCCTTAGTTTTCAACCATGAATTACCTTTTTAATTTTTTCGCTCTTATTTATCTACACCCTGTATTTTCCTCACAAATTAATGTGAAGATTTTGTAGAAGCTTGTAAAATTCTTGAAAAATTAAATTATATAATTATCATCAGACCAATAGTTCCTATTCCTTAATAAGTTCATATTAACAACAGTCAAGGACTTGTTCCAAATTACCAGTTGACAGTTGTTTGTTGCTATGTTATTGAACATTAACAATTTAAGTAGCTTGAGACTGCCGCGAAACAGATCTAATATAACTACCAACATTTTTTTTAATCAAACGGTACGGTACGGTACGGTAACATTGAATGGACCCTTTATTTAATATTTGTATCTACATTTTGTACCACTGAAAAGTTATAGATTCTAAAATAGAAAAATTCTCTACTTATTAGATCAAATTTGAATGTTCTTTAAATTATTACACGTGAAAAATCAGAAGACAAATACATGACAATTAAATAGGACCATTAATTACCCATTGATTAAATACAACCTTAGAAATAGATAATTAGGGATCATTAACGTTATGAGGAAGTACCTGGGGTTGCGTGTTCAGCACTCAACGGAAAATGAGTATATGGTAGGTGACTTTTTGTTAGCGCACTAAAAATTAGGTCAACACAGTTTTTTTACTAATCAAATGTTGCGGTATTAGTATTTTTATCCTTCACTAATTTCGACCCTCTGAAGAAAAATGTATGTTAGATGGTGTTTTAACGAGTCTCTTTCAATATCGAGTATTTCAGTCGTTCCTATAGTTACATTTAATTTATCATAAAATCCATTCAAGCATTTTGGAATACTTATACAACAGGGTGACTCATGTTTTTTTCATAAAACTTTTAACTAACAATGGATTAGAAACCTCAACCCAAGAAAAAAAGTTCGTATTACGTACGTATTACGCTTCATTTTAGGGATATACAGGGTGTCCCACTTAAGAGAGATTCTTCTGTAACTCTGCAACTGTAAATAAAATATTTTTAGCTTTACCATTTAGCTGGGACGCTACATAACTGTTATTTTAAATGGAAGACCCTGTATATTATTGCGTTTTTTTAATTCCTTGGTTAATATTAGATAGAGTTTATTAAATGCACATGGTGTTTGAAACTTACCGTTTTCGAGATAATCAGGTGTTTTTGAAAAAAAATTACAATTTCAGCTCTCTAAATGACCTGCAGTTTTTATAGTCCGTTTTGGCATAAATTACTCTGTCTTGTCATCTGTGAGCAAAACGTGTACCTTATTCAGACTCGGAAATACCTACGGACCTACATTTAATAATCTTACGAGGTGACAAACTTTTTTTTCAAATGGAATGACCCCATGACAATTAATATTGTCATGGGTGAATTCAAAATTGAATGACCTTTCGACTGAAATACTTATACTTATCTTTAAGTTTTCCAGAAAAATCAGGTTGTTTTCTAAAGTCCGAAAAAGTAGCCATGTAACAGCGTCAAGAAGGTCTTGCAAAACCACTTTTCTCTCACACAAAAATTTACTCCGTCATTTAAAACTTTAGATTTCTAGATGCCACTAAGTATATAGTGATAGATAACTGTCTTTAATTCCAGTGGGTATTTCTATAACACAAAGATGTCATCCATTTTATTCGAAAAACGAGTCAGGTTTGAGTTAATATTTCTTTTAATTTAAAATAACCCTACAGCAATATTGGTAGTTGAATAAATTTAAATATCTCTAAAATAATTTGTTCCACAAAACAAACGGCCAAAATATTATGGTTCATCATTTTCTTCCCCATTGCTACACCCCTAGTCGTGAAATGGCCAAAGCACTTCTATTCAGCGCAAAAACATTCAGTCTACACAACGATATCAAATCACTCCGATCCGACCACCCCTGCGCCCAGCGACCGCTATCGAACATTTGTTATACTTTGAAAGTATATACACTGTTCAATTCTACATATTTACCTACCATCTAGCGTTGCACTACCGATTGTTTAAACATTGTCGATGTTAAAAACAGGAATTTAATGTAAAGCAAAATATCCAAAAAAATATTAGAACGATCCTATGCTGCCCATGAGGCGCTTTGAGTTGTCCAGGCCACATTTAAACACCTATTGTAACATTTGTCGTAATCGAAGATAACTTATCTCTATATTTAGAAATAGAACAACCACATCCATTTAATTTTTGTCACTTCTGTATGAGTGTTTGTCTTTGTAATCTATATAATTAACAATAATACTAATATTAAGCTACTTAGAACTATTTCATTGTTAAAAAACAGGATGTAGGTCTATCGCGAAAGGAAGGATGTGCACCATTAATTCACCAGTTTTTACTGTTCATTTACGAAAGTTTACTTTTAATCTGAAGTAGCGCAAGGGGTGGCACAATTTAAAATTTTAAAGTTAGGGTAGCTAGGGATGAAAGGGTGAATTCTGGCGCGACGCTCATTACCCATTTTAGATTCATCCCCTTTCCGCTCGTCGGTATATCTTGACTATCCGCAGAATCGGAACAAACTTTTATAGGACGGGGGATTTGCTCTATACGAGTAATTTTCTTATGTTTAATAGTTGTACATGTTAGGCTATACAGGATCGCTGATATGTATCGAAACGGTCGATTATCTCTTAAAGTAAGATAGCTATCGAAAAATCATGACAAACGGTTTAGGGTTTTTTTAAATCTACTACAATAAAGAAATATTAAGTATACAGGATCAGTCAAAAAGTCATCAAAACGAAGTTGCTTTTTCTTTAATGGAACACCCTGTATATTATTTCATATTTTAGTTTTTCTCAAAATTCTAAACAAAATTCATACGTGCTGTATGAATCATATACCTAAACTTAACCATTTTCGAGATATCGAACTTTGAAAGGTAACTTTTTACTACTTTCAAAATAAAAGAAAATAGGACCCAAATTATGGATATTTATTTTGAAAATAACACAAGGTGGATGATATGGATATGATTAAATTTTATTATTAATTTTTTACAGAAAATAAAAAAGCATAATAGTTCAGGGTTGATAAAAACGCACAAATAAAAAAATAATGTATTTTTTTAATGAATGTCCGGGATATTTTAAATTTTATGAAAACAATAGTTATGCCAGAAAAAAAAAAGAGAGAATACAAGTTTAAAAAAAAATAAAATATTTTATTTGGAATACTATTTTATAAGGTGCTCGAAGTGTTCACCATTTACCTATTATTGTGGAAATTTCGTGCCTTGTCCTTTCTGCAACTCTTTGATATTTTGCGGCCTATTTTTGTAGACTATATTTTTATGTGACCCCACAGAAAAAGTCAAAGGGTCATATCGGGAGACCTAGCTGGCCATTCAATTGCCCTTCTGCGTCTAATAAATTTATCAGGAAAAGTGTCATCTAGATATGCCCGTACCACAAGTCCAAAATGTGGAGGAGCCCCATCATGTTGAAACCATATTTGTTCTGCCGGTAAATTAGAACTGTTATTGCTCGGGAATATGCGTCTAAAGGAAAGATATGCAAAAGAAATAGATATTGTTCAAAGGTGAAATTTCCGTTTATAAAATAGGGTCCTATGATGTGTCCATCGATAATGCCACACCAAACATTTTACTTTCTGTGGTCGTTAGGTGTGTTTGTCAAATTTTGTTAGTGAAAATTACATTAGCGGACAGTAAGATTTTCTAGGCTCTCATTTTAAAAGTATGTACGGTTCTAACGTAGTAAATATGTCCAATTAAAAATTAAAAACAAAAAAAGTGGAGACGCCGCTCGATGTGGACTGTGACATAAAATCACAAATATTTCCTAAACTGTCAATTTTCCCGAGTTGTACCAAGAGGGTGTTATTATTGGCAAATTCTTCAGGGAAATTATTTTTTATGCAGGCAGATTGCGATCGTCATCTATGCAAAAATTCTGGGTTGTTAATGTTAATTAAATTCTCAATATTCGATACTATTTCTGCCGCAGGAATATTTCCAAATCGTGTAATTTTTAGCTACAAATTGCCTATAGCAAAAATTTCAATCAACGGTTTTGAAGCGGAGTTGTTGACTAAATCAGAATGTAGTAACTGACAAACACATATTTTCAAATAGGATCCTATAGTCTGTTTAGAAATGAAAGAGAGTAATAAAAGCTTATTGTGTATGCAAATCGTAAATAAATGTAGTACTGGTGCTTATATTCAATATTTTTATATTATGTAGTTTCGGTATAGATGAGGTGTACTTTTAAAAAAACTTTGTGCGATCGGACTGTACTAAATTGTAGCAGGTGGCTAAAATTTAATCCCCGAAAATCCGTCTTTGTCTATGCCGCTTCAATTTCTCGGTCCATTTCTCTTATAAGTAAACAATATAAAAACAGCATTTCAAAACATGAGGCTACTTTAAGCATCATAACCGGGTTAAGAGGGTTTTTAGTAATTCAAATAAAATTATTCAATATTATTATCAAAATATTTATTTAAATTTAATGAATAGACTTTTATTCCACAAAAATATATGTATTTTGAAAATTCAAATTATGATGAGTAAATGTAGTGTTGTATAAATGTACAATAAAGAAAATAAAAAAGTAGGTATATTAAAATTCATCCTCTGAATATTCTGATGAATTATCTTCGTCTCCTAGATTGATAACGATAGGTTCCACAGTAACGTCAATTAAATTATCGAGTTCCCACATTTTCTCCTCTTCTTTTTGTACATGATGTATACATCTTTGCAAGTTATCTGCAGTTACTCGTTCCAAGGAATTTTTTAACAAAATTTTCACGTCACTTAATTTAAACGTCGTATTATTTCGCGCTACATCTCCTTTTACCTGCGCCCAGACTAATTCGATTGGGTTAAGTTCACAGGTGATAAGGTGGTAACCGTATTACCGTTATTTGGCGATTTGTTGCCATTTCATCGATAACATATTTTTTCTGATCTTTATAAAGATTGACAAGTGTCAAAAGTTCCTTTTTCACCATATTTGTTTCAAAAGATATGTTTTTTCCGGATAACCATTGAATTATATCGGCTTTCCTCGAAGCAGTCGTAGGCGTCCGCTCGGTCTGCCGTGAATGGTAACTGGCATTATCCATGACAATTACAGACCCCGGAGGAATAAGATCCAACATCTGTGTAAAATACTCTTCGAAAACATCTGCGTTCATGTCTTCGTGATAGTCACCTGTATTTTTAGATTCAAATAAAAGTAAACCGCCATCTACAAAACCACTGGCACTACCTATATGTGTCACTATTAATCTTCGCCCTTTACCTGAAGGTGCCTTGAACCCTGTTGAAAGTCCAAAATGCTTGTCGAAAACTTTTTACATTTTTATCTTGCCATACTTTTGTTACAGTATATCCCTCGTTGACCCAAGTTTCATCTAGATAATAAATATTCCTCCCTTCGTCACGGAATTTCCAAATTGATCTTAAGTAGGATCTTCGCCAACAAATAATTTCATCTTTATTATAAGAACTGACTTCCTGTTCTGCTTTTCCCAGCAAAAATTCAACTCTCGTAAGATGGCCCATAATTTGCTTCTACTGATTTTTGGCAAATCGTTGTCCTCTGAAAGGACACTTAAAATTTTGTTTAGCGTTGGTATTTCTTTTTTAAAATAAAATGAGTGTACTTTTCTGCGAATGACATTTTTGAAGAAATCATCTATAACGACTTTTGACGACCTCCCTGTAGATGAATTTGGGGGATTTACAGTATCTTGTTCATTTTTTGTTTCCTTTAAAAGTCTGTAGATAGTCGATTTTCCAATCCCTGTCATTTTTGTTAACATTAGTGTTACCCGATAATTACCTGAAACGAAATACTACCACGCCCAAGGCCGGTTCTTATCTCGGGGTTTTATTACTCTCTTTCATTTCCAAACAGACTATAGATGATTTCTCATATAAAAGGCATTGAAAATAGGCAACTTGTACGAAATTTAATTTCTCTTAGAACTGCTAAATATTTTTCTGAATGCTGGTAATTAATTATGGATGTTTCAAATTATGTAAAATTTTAGATTTTGTCACGTGATCAGGAACGCATTGTGGCGTCATTTCGTGCGACCGAGAACACAACGTGTTTCTCATCTGTCTGCCGTCTAGTTCGCAATTCCCGTGCCGACGAGACAACCTAATCCAAAGAAACACGTATGCAGGGAGTCCCGAAGCAAAATAAATTTGAATCCCTCTAGACTCTTCTTACTTTCTATACTGTGTTATCAGCCAAAGAAGACTGGTGTGGAAAGGGAGTTCATTCGTTGAATTACGTTAGATACATAAGCGCACTATTTTCGGGCTTAATAACGGGAGTTGTAGCAATTAACGGCACATTTAAGGCATTTTTTCAGTCTGCAACTCGCAAATATTTATTGTGTTTACAATAATTACCTACTTCATTCCCCGCGTTCTAACGGTTTTGCCTTTTAGGCTATTGATTATAGGATTTTAAAAGGAACTATGACGTTCAAGATATTTTATTACATCGCATCGTTCAAATGGTCATTTTAGATGAAAAAGCCGCGGAGTGCTATTAAATTAGAGGGTGGAAATTGAAGATAGGGGCGAAAATGCACTCCTTTCAGTTTTTTAATTGTAGCTTGAAGACGAAGCAAAATTTCGGTATAGTTCATAGGAAAAATTTTGTAGAGAATTGAATTTACCATCGAAATGGCTTATTAGAAAAATTTAAAAGGAAAATTTTATGCAAAAAATCGTTAATGATTTATTTCGAATGTCGATTTGCGTAGACGCGTATACTCCCACCCAAGTTGTCTTCGCAAAACCCTAAGACTTTGATCAGTCGGTTATCTCTTCATTAGAAAACGCCATTCGAAACGAATTGATTGCCAATTATTCATTTATTATAAAATAAACTACTTGAGTAGTAGTGATAATGATTGTCTAAAATTGAAAAAAAAAAATTGCGGAAAAACTATGAATGCTACAAGATTTTACCAAGAGCACGAAAATCTCGAAAAAGGACTGATGTATCAATAAAAAATAAAATGAATTAATTCCAGCGACCAAATAAAAAGTTCTGGTAATTCTTGTACCAAGACACTCAAGAATTTACCACTAGCCCAAGGCAGATGGACGTGGTTGCTTCATTAAAACATAAGTTTTACTTAGGAATAAGTCCACAGCAAGTTTCATTAAAATCCATCTTAACATTCTCCAGATATTACAAAAAACATTTTTTGTTTCAAGAACTTTGACGGTGAATAGCAGAGGAGCCAGGCATTTTTTCTTAATGGATGTTAGGTCAAATCGTCTTCTTTTGAGCCAAAGAAAGTCGCAGTACATTTTTGATCATGTGCTTGTGGGACACCCCGTATATATGAATGTTTGAAAATTGAAAATAGTGAACAATGTGATAAAAAGTTAGGAAACGGATTAACGAATTAACTAAGATATCCAAAAAAGGCCAATTTATGGCGTAATTAAAGAAGGATTGATCACGGTACAAAAAGGAAACGGAAAAATACGAAATTAAAGAAAATCGACTATTTTACCAGATGTAATGCGGCGCACAATTTATATGTATAAAGAAAATAAAGTTCGTACTTTAAACATGATTTGAGATAAATTAAGCGCTTATCCTGATTATAGTTATAAATCTGTAGATATTTTACGACAAGCTTTATTACAATGCGATTTTAAACATAAAAAACTTGACAATCGCATGGTAATTATATGGTAATATAGCTCGGAATATAGTAACGAGCGTTCAAATAAAAACGTGGTCGAAGTTGGCTCCGACACATTGGACGTAGGGAGTAGCTTATAGCGACCAACTTAACCTCATTTTTCAACGAGCTGTATAGCAGCTGTCAGTTTCAATAACGTTAATGACTATATAACTTTATTTTAAAGAATAATAGTGATAACAATAACAAACAATTAAAGGGAAAGTGTCCCCCTCCTTGTTATAACAATAAATTAAATCAGCTGCTGAAAGTGTCCCCCACCTTGTTCCAAGCACTTTTCACACCTGTTCCTCAAAGAATTAAAGACATTTTCTAAGATGCTAAGGGGTATTGTTAATTTCACGAATCTTGTCTAGGAGTCGAGCCTGCAGATGGTTTAAATCAGGAATAGGTAGTTCAAAAATAGTGTTTTTAAGGTAAGGCCACAAAAAGAAATCACACGGCGTAATATCACATGACCTCGGTGGAAATTCATGTTCAACATTGAGACTTATTATAGTCGATTTTGGAAAACTTCCCTTAACATATTCATCGTCTCGCCTGCCATATGTGCCCTTGCGCCATCTTGTTGAAAGTAAAAGTTTGTAATTTCGTTTTCTTCCAGCTGGTTAACACAAGGAGCGATAATTTCTTGACTATACCTTTGCGCAGTAAGAGTGCCATTAAAAAAAATAGGTCCATAAATCCTCCTTCGATTGAGAGCACACCAAACTCCAATTTTTTGAGCGTGTAGAGGGCCCTCGACAAAAAAGTTATCTGGTTTTTCAAAAGACCATATACATTCTCATATTCTGTGAGTTTACGTAACCACTTAAATGAAACCAGGCTTCATCAGAAAAAAAGGTGATATTATGAAGTTCACCGTAGTTGTTTAAAAACCATTCACAAAATACAGCCCGTCGCGGAAAATCAACTTCATGAAGTTCTTGCTGACAAGTTAAACGATAGGAGAACAAACGCAAATCTTTTTTTAACACCGTGTGGCAGGTACCGACTGATACTCCCACCATTTGTGATAAAACACGTACAGAAGTTCTTGGCGCATTTTCCATTATTTGTTGGACATTTTCTTTTAATTCTTCAATCCGCTTTTTAGGTCGGCCGCTTCCTTCTTTTCTTGTTACACTGCCCGTTTCACGAAAAACATTAACACAACGCTGAACTGCACTTTGAAAAATCTTATACTCGACAACGCCGGGAAATTGATTTTGAAATTCTATGAAACATTCCTCAATAGAATACTTCCATATTCCATCAATCTTGCGTCCATTTCTAAAGTAGGACTCTATGATAAACACTTTTTGTTCTTGAGAAAACACCATTTTAAACGCTTTTTAAAACGAAAATATTCAAATTGATAGCGGCGATATAGCGCTTTGACAGATGACGTTTAAGTTCATTTGCTATACGCTACGCCCTACGTCCAAATTTTCAGAACCAACTTGACCACGTTTTTATTTGAAAGCTCGTTATATCTAGACGAGACAGGGCTACATTTTTCTGGACGTCTATGGATTCCGTAGAATTTATGAGTTGAATATTTTTATGAGGTTCCAATTGAGATCGTAACAACTATACCTCTTTATGCTTTCAAGATACTGAACAAAACGAATAATATTAATTAGTCCACCTCGTACACAAAAGTAGTAGATATTAAATAATATTATGAAACCGATGAAGGCGCGTAGTCACATTGCAGCTGTATCCCTCTTTACTGAGGGTGTTTGTACTGGCAGACAATTGTTTATTTTTACTTAGCGTCGTCTCGGGAGCGTTCCGCCTATACGTTTTCATAATTCCGTTAAAGAGCGGGCCCGGAAGGGGTTCCGCAACCGGCATTAAATGCAAATTTGCCTGAATATTCATTCGATCCCGAACCAGAAAAACCCCGTACAAATAATATTCCGGAGGGTTCCCTGCGTACGCGGCGCTAGGCAAAGAATTTTTTTGTCCTGTATCGATTCCGGTGTGTCAAAGCCAGCTAGCAACCCGCCCGCCTGCCATCGTACCCTCTTCTACGTCGAAGCCTTTACCCCTTGGAAACCTTATATTAGCGGACTAGTGTTTGGAGTCCGAGTGTGCTTCCACCCCCGTAAATGTCGGGATGCGACCCTTAAGGATAGGGACGGGTCATCAGCCCGCGCCCCAGGCGGGGGGCGGTAGGTGGACATGTCGGATAAGGGTACGCTTGGGGTTGAGATGGCAATCCTACTGCGGTTGAAAATGTTTGCTTATTATAAGGTTCCCTCCGTTCTCGTCTTCGTTCTTATTTCGCCCTTCTCCACAGGGTGTTCCGCTCCGAGCGCACACTGAAAAAACGCTATCCTGTTCTCAATTATATGTCTATTCAACCAATGACACACTATGCTCAGTATTCCTCGGACATAGCTTTGTTCGGTTCAAACATAACCTTGTTATTGAAAACTAAAATTAACATTTCATTGTTTTAATTATAAGCTTCTTTTGAAAATCATTAACGATTCAATGGAATACTATTATTCTATATTCTATTAACAATTATTGTTTTAGCATTAAACTATCGTTCAGTCAATTATAAGACATTTTGGACAAAAGTTGTAATATTTTTGAAACATATACATTTAACTATTGTTCTAATGATAGGCTATTATTGTTTGCAGTATAGGATATTATGAAATGTATACGTTTTTATCATTGTCACATTTACATGAAGTTCTTGATGCAATTAGGACTTGTATTTATTTAATTATAGGAATTAATTATAAAAATACTAAAATGTGGCGTCTTTATGCAATTTTAAGGAGGCTATTTCATATAAAGTTTTCTTATCAGAGCCCCATTTAAAAAATTACAGCTCTTTTTAGGTTCGAGTACAAATCAAGTTCTTTAAATTTTTCTCAAAAATGGAAGCAAATAGAAAAACGATTCTGGCAGAAGCGTAGAACTAATGAAATAACACTATATAATTCAATTAAAAGTCATCCGGAAATCATTTAAGTTTCGTCGTTTGAGAGTATTTTAACTTATTTAAAAGATGCAAACAGCAAACTTTTTTTTAATTGGGCATGTTTCCTAAGTAGTCCAGGCGGTATCTGTTTCGGGTTAGGTCAAACGCATATGATCGGAGATTTTTGCTTTAACGGCTTCTAAATAACATCAGAAATGATAATTTTTCTATGCAAATAAAAAAAACGTGGGCTTAATTGTTATTGCAAAAAAGTATAAAAAAATAGCAAAAAAATTAATTTTTTACTTGGACTTCTCGTCGATAACTTAGCAACTATTCATTTTAGACAAAAATGGAAAAGGAAAAAAAGTTTTGTAATTAAATTCTGAACAAGATAGAGTTAGTTGCAATTCGAAAAAATAATTATTGTTATTGCAAAAATCAGAAAAATCATTTAAAAAATTGCAAAAAGTGCTAGTTTATTTGTCAATTTTTTCAGACACTTGAATAATACCTAGGATCCTCATACTTTTCCCAATTAAACTTCTTAGTACATAGAATCATCACACCAACTTTCATCCAATTCGGTTCGATAGGTTTTACATAATAATTGTTTAATTTTTTTATTTTTTTTAAATTAAAAAATTTTCAAAATCAAATTTCTAAAAATCTAAAGCCTTTGAATACTTGAAAATTTCACCACAAAAAGAAGAGCTCTCAAGCTTTAAAATGCTTTTTGAAAAATTCAAATCGGACGATTAGGTGAGCCGTTGTGATTGTTTAAACATTTTCGCAATTACAAGTCCAATAATTAATAATAAAAGGTAGGTTGAACATATTGATAATTGAATTTTTTAATTTGCGAGACATCGATTTAAAAAAAATCATCGAAATTGATCCATTAAAAGCTGAGATAATTAAATTTTTTCCGAGCGTCGCAGTTTTGAACTCGAGAATTCAGATCGGAGTAGCTATGTGTTTGCTCCCCCCACCACTGATACCTCATTGATTTTTAAATGGGACGCCCGTGATTGCAAATTTTGAAAATTTATATCTGGAAAGTACTCGGAATGACAAATCTATTAGTTCAAAAAACAGCCCTTATACCCTTATAGTTTTGCTGTAAATAAGGGTTAACTTTAACGAACTATAACTCCGAAAATAATGGGCGGATCATCAGGTTTTTTTTAATACATACTCATCTTTTCGAGTACTTTCAAACCATATTTTAAAATAAAAAAAAATTGAAAAAAACATTAATTTATTGCAATTGTTTATAAGCGTGAAAATTGCGAAAATAATTACAAAACTTTTTTCCTCTTCCATTTTTGTCTAAAATGAATAGTTGCTATTGCTTTTATATTCACCAAATTTGGAGATGTTAAGGCCAAATTTGCTGTCTGTTAGCCGGCAATATGCCAACTTGATCCGTTCGGGAGATACGCTTTCGCAGACTATATTTTTGCAGTTCTTCAGCAAAAAAAAAAATTAGCAGGTGTTAAGATACCAAGCCTTAATTAAGAATTAAGACAAACATTACAGCAATTAAAGATTTTATTATGCATATCTTAACAAGTTATTAACTACCAGCAACTGCAATGCACTTTTATTAAGATATTCTCTTCTCTAAAAAATAACGACAAAGAAAAAACTACTTCTTAATCAAATTGAGTAGAAAACAATATGGTATTGCAGTGACAACTGTCAATTTATTATGTCCATGCCTACTACTTTGAAGAAAATAATTTTCTAATTGAATTCCCGTCGAATCTCAAAAACTTAAAATGTCTGTATCTCGAAAACAGTTGAGTTTATCGATTTGTAAGAAGTATACCTTTTTTATTTAGAATTGAACGTAGTTCAACAATTTCCAGTTAAGGGCCCCATATTCTTTAAATAGTGTTTACCGCAAAGACAAATAATTTCAAACATTTAATAACTGAATAATCTAAAGCTTATCAAATAATAGGAATGTTATGTCATGCCATCTGAGTATTTTCAAAGACGCCGCAGTAAAACGAATAAACAGGTGCAAAAAACGATCAAACCATCAAGGTTTTAGGTACTGAAATCTACGAAAATACTAACTTTTTTATATATAATTCCACATATAAATATTCTTATAACATTTACTTGCTTAGTCCTACATATAAAATTGTTTACTTTTATTTATAAGTACGTGAAAATAATTCTTAAAATGTGGGGTTAGAATAACAGCAAACGCATGTTTTACAAACGCTTTTTTTTAGTTATTATTTTATCTGAGTAAATTTAAATGGTAACAATGAATAAACAAAACGTCAAGGATTTCATTTTTGTGCTTACTTTTGTTCTACACGTTTTACTTTTAAAGATTTCAGTACCTAAAAACGCCAGAAATTTCACTATTTCTCGGCCGGGAATATGGCCACCTTAAAAAAATTCAAAATTGTAAAATATAAAATGTTAGACATATTTTTACATTGACAGGACAGTACAACTAGCGCCCCCTAGACACTATTTGCATATTCATATTTGCCACCTCAAAAAACGTAAAACTACAAATTTTCAAAACAATCGGTCCATACATTCTTAAAATATAGAAAAAAAATAAAATATTTTTTCAACAATCTGCCATTAAGCTGTGTACCATTATTAATGACTCACCCTGTATACAGACATGTTTTTTTTAAGTTATTTTTTACATTACAATACCTTGTATTTCGGAAATCAGTGTTTATTAAGTATTCTTGTCCTAAATTGAAAGAATACGCCCCTGATTTATGACATGGGCCTTACGAGTACCTACCCTAAATGTCAGTGTTGCTATATATTAATACAAGATAGTGTTAATTAAAGCACTATAAATATTAAATGAGATAGGATAAATTAGGATCCTTTTAATTCAGTATAAATATTTATTTTCCTTTCCTACTAGTTTCGACAATTATGGAAGTTAGGGATAAAGAAAAATGACATAAATTTATTAGTAGTTTTTTGCGGCCAATTTTTTCAGATGATTAATATATTTCTTTTGTCCTGATTATGACATAATAGCCGAAACCAGTAGGAAAGGAAAGCAATGTTCATAATGTATTAAAAAGGACTCCAATTTACCTCATCACACTCATCTCCATTCACTATTAAAATGGATTTTACTCAAGGACTGTAAATATTGTGCTGTTGTTTATTTAAGTTTGGATTATTTTAGAATATACCTGGGCACAGTATAGGCATAAATCATGTGCTAACCTTAAATTGTAAGTGCATCGTAAAAATAACAGGCGTCAGTATCTAATAATAATATACGTTCGATAAATAATGAGGATGCAAAGTAAATTTGGAATAGCAGCTGACAAGTCGATGGTATTATTTTGATTTTAGTTGGGGCGGTGCTTTGATTTTTATATCGAGCCTATATTCTGGGTACCTACTTTATTAGATTTAGATACAATCAATGGGCACTGAATTAATAATACAAAAAACCATACGGTAAGATTTTTTATTGTTAAAACTGGCGAAGTTTAATAAAAACATTTTTTTGGTAGCCAAATGACGGTTGCATATTATTATTAGATGTATATTTCTTATAAATGTATCTTATATAGAAGTATTTAAAAATCATTCGAGTTCACGACTGCCAAAAAAAATAACACCATTTATTGATCCGACGTTCTTTTGCGCGCAAAAAAAGTCGGGACCCCTCTTCTTTGTGTTATAAGTAGCATCTAAATATAGTCCTTCAATTTCTTTTATATTATATAAACGCGATCGCTTTGTTTCATCATCATTTTAATTAAAGATCTTAATAAAAAAGAGCTGGTTAATGTCACCACTCCTCAGTTTGCGTCAGGACGTACCTTTTTCGCTTGTGTAACCAGAGACTGAAATGTTGCCGCCTCCCTTCACTTAGTATGGACTTTTAAAAGGCTTTTATGACGGTGAGAATAAAGCATGTAGGTTGGAAAATTCTAAGCCTGCAAAAATGATTTAGATGAAAATTTTCCTATCAAGCGGCTTGAAACGTTTGGAGATTGGACAGCATTAAATGGCAATATTTTCCCTAATATAATAATAAATGTTATTAAATAAAAAGTGATTTTTGAAATATTATAAATTTATTGAACTGTACATGAGAAGCTTATTTTAAATTAAGAAAAATAACTCAAAAAATGACTCAAATTTTACCCTGTCGAATAACCAATTGGAATATTTATGGAAATCCCGTTTTTTGTCCAAGTCGTCCCTAAAAGTCATACAGAACAATTTGGCAACCCTACAGAAGAATGCCGCGCATTGCTTCTAGTTCACTTGCTGCATTCTGCTTCATTTTTGGCAGATTTTGGTATTGTTGTGACCATGATGAAATACAACTATGGAAAAATAATAGCGTAGCTGAAAG
Source organism: Anoplophora glabripennis (assembly GCF_000390285.2). NCBI lineage: Eukaryota > Metazoa > Arthropoda > Insecta > Coleoptera > Cerambycidae > Anoplophora > Anoplophora glabripennis. The sequence continues at coordinate 137,497 of NW_019416827.1, forward strand.
TTACATAGAAAATTCAATCGAACAAAAGAAAAAGATCTTAGAGACTGTGGTAACATTCAAAAAGAAAATGAATTAACTAGTATAAGATCTATCTATATAATTTAACACACGCCAATAATAATTGTATTTCTAATGTTTATAATAGTTGAGTCGGAAAAAAATTTCAAGGGTTAATGTTAATACATGTCCATTTTCATCCATTATATTATAATGAACTTCGTTACAGTCCTAGCACTACAGGATGTCCCGAAATTAGGTGGCAATGTTTATACGGGATCATCTATGTCAAAAAAGATTATATTTTCTTTATATAAACTTGGGTCCAAAAATTATTCCTAAGGAAGTTATAGCCACTTAAAGAGGCCACTCTGATTATGGTTTTTTCTAAATAACTCTGAAACCATTTGAGATAAATTTATAAAATTTGGTAACTAACTTAACTCGTACGTGCTCAGTCCGCTACTAAAACGAAATTTACAAATTTTCATCACATACGTTCCAACACTGGGTAAAATTTACCATAACTTTTTTATGCGTTGACTTTTTTAACTTTTGACTGAACAGTATAAAATTTCATAGTTTTTTAGTAAAAAAGGTAGGTACTCTTGGTTCATATTGGTAGAATGTTCCATTTTTGTGTAAAATCTATTTAAAAATAATGTTACATGTGTTAATCACCGCAAATCGAAACTTTCAATATTTTTTATCGTGGCAGGTTTTGAATAACAAACATCCGTTTGGCGTCATTTTCATTGACAGCTCAGTTATTTATTTTTGCGAAGTGTTATCAGTCGAAAATGCAATATTTTTACCAATGTAGAGCTAGCAGATATTCATAATACCCATTTCCGGTCAGATGAAATGGGGCGCACGAATTTTCAAAATAGATTTGCAATAAATGTGTGGACAGGAATTTTAGGGGACCAGCTACTTGGACCAAAATTCAGTTTCCCGTATGTCTCAATGCAGAAGGATACTTAAACTTTCTGCAAAATGATGTAAGAGAACTGTTGGATGATACAAGGTTAAACGTACGCTTAACAATACACTATCAACAAGATGGGGCACCACCTCACTTTTAATAATGTCATACATTGGTTAAACGATCATTTTCCTGGCAGGTGGATAGGTAGAGGTGGTCCCATTCCATGGCCACCTCGGCCTCTAGACCTAAATCCTCTAGATTACTTTCTGTGGGGTAGGATGAAGGCTGTATTTTATGCTACAGAAATAAATCCTTTTGAAGAATTACAACAGAGGATTTATTTATTTGGCTGAAAATCAAATCACACAAAATAATTTTGAATTTTTGAGTTCATCTCGGGTAATTCGACGTCGAGCTGAAAAATGTATTCAGCAAAATGGAAGTCTGTTTGAGCATTTGCTATAAAAATTGCAATTGAAATAAAGATAACTTTTATTAATAGTGTGGTTTTCAATTTTTTTTTATTATTTTATTTTATTTAATAATTTCTAATTTCAATGTTTTTTTTTACTTTGTCAAATAATAATTTACTAAAAATAATAAATTTCTATGAAAATAACAATTCACAAAAAGTAAATAACTGAACTATCAATGCAAATAACAAACACATTTTTGTTATTTAAAACCTGCGACGATAAAAAATATTGACAATTTCGTATCCCAGTGATTAACACATGTAACATTATTTTTAAACGGATTTTACACAAAAATGGAACATTCTACCGGACCAAGAGTACCTTTTTTTACTAAAAAACTATGAAATTTCATACTTTTCAGTCAAAAGTTAAAAAAGTCAACGCATAAAAAAGTTATGGTAAATTTTACTTTGAGTGGCTATAACTTCCCTAGGTTGAATTTTTAGACCCATGTTTATACAGGGTGTTAAAAAAAGAGTGTAAAATATTTAAGGAGGTAATAGTATGAACCAAAATAAGCAGAAAAGTCTAAATAAACATGGGTCCGCAAAATAACGGTTGCGGAGATATGGAATGTTTTATGTTTTTTAGCCCCTTTTTTTATTTTGCAAAAACGTTGTGTATTTTCTTATAATAATTCACAACGCATGTTTGGAAGAATTCACCAAAGATTGCGTGATACCGGTTCCTTGAGCAAACAGTGCCATTTATCCGGAAGACCAAGGTCGGTATCCACTCCTAGAGCAGAAGAAGAAATTCTAGCACTGGTAGAGCAGAATCCAGGTACGAGTGTGCGGAGGATATCAGCCGAGGTAGGAATTAGTAGTCCTCTTGTAAAAAAGTAATATTTTTCGACATAGAACAAACACCCTGTAGAAATATTGCCCCCTAATTTCGGGTCACCCTGTATAAGGCAGAATTATGATAAAATACAGCATAATAATGTATGTACATATAAAAACCAATAAAAATGTTAACAGCTATTCACTAAGTAGCGTGAATTAAAAGAATTTCCACTTCTTACTCTACGAAAGCTAAAGATACACCTTAAGGACTGTCATAACGACTAAACCATTAATTTCAGCAACTTTTTCCTCCGTTCCGTGCAAATCCCTGAAAACGTCACGTGGAAAAGCCGTACCTACTCGCTTCCGCCCCCTCTCCCCGACCCGCCGGCAGACGGGCCCGACAGCGACATTTTTCTCCTGCGGATTTCCCCCCTGTCCCCGGCGACGACCCGGCCGTGGATCGTGTGGGGTGCAGGTCGGACAAAGCCCCGTGTGGGCCGGGTGCCTCTCCGGGGGAGGCACGCAGGCGACCCACCCCCGCGCGACATGTGAGCCGGGGGGCGAGGCGCGAGGGCGGCCGCCGCAAGGCTGCGAAGGATGGTCGTGTCGCACGACAAAAAATAAGTACGGCTTCGGTGCCGCTGATCACCGGCGAAGGCAAGAAACATCCTTTGTGCGGGCGGGGGCCGTTTTTAGGCGAGGATACGAGGTGGTCCGAATTCTGAACTTTGGGGGCTATCCCACATTATATTTTTTACGGCCCGGGATGCTGGTCTCTTCGAATATTTAGAACTACAAAAAGGCGGGTTAAAAAGAAATCTGAATTTTTTTGACACCGTCCGTTTTGCCGATGGCGATAAGTTTAAGACCAACATAGCATTTTTCTACTGCGTTTCTTTTCATGTACCAGTAAAAGTAGGAAACAGAACTGTAATTTAATAAAATCAAAGCATATTCTTTCGCATATTTCGTCTGCTTCATTCTTTCTGCTCGCGATAGTAATAGACCGGGAGATATTAGACAAGTTCGACGACGTCTTTCTCGTTTATGCCTCTGAGAGTACTGAAAGGTAACCGAGAGACAAGTACAATAAACTAAATTTAAATGATGGACTGCGGGACACCTTCGTGAAAATTAAATTTTCCTTTTCAAAAAAATAATGTGTACAGCGACGTATTTCTCACTTATGCCATGTTCGTAAGTTGAAGAGAAGTATCGATTTTATCACAAAAATTTTTTGGCATAAGTGTCGCAAGGGACCTAAAAATGGAAAAGTTTGTAAGAATATGTGGAAAAACATCTTTATTTGTCTACCAATTTCTCATTAATGCCAATTAGAAATATGACATTATTATATTCGAAAAGCTCATAAAAAACATTGGCATAAGTCCTACTAAGGACTAAAGAAAATAGAACTTTGGAAAAGCTGCGGAAAATTTTTATTTTCATTCTATAACATTCTCATTTATGCCGTTGAAAATTTATGATACTTACTATAAATAATGTACTGTGTCAAGTAGGCATCACTCCTCTATGGGTTCAATATGAAGGCATAAGTCTCAAAGTTGTAGGAAAATTCATGAAAATTTTTACGTCTTTCTCGCTTATGCCATTTTGCATGCACGTAGGAAACTACATTATAAAGTCATATAAATGTAGGCATAAGTCCACATTGGATTTTCATGTTGTAAATTAATTTGAATTTTAATACGAGTCAGGTCGACAAAGTAGAAAAATAATAGAAAATTGCCACAATTTTCTCGTTTATGCCGTTTCGTACACGAGTAGAAAATATTACTAAAAGCCATTTTCAAGAGTGGCATGAATGCCACAAGGTACCGTCGTATGTAAAAATTTTTAAAA
>NW_019416827.1:145166-165634 GCF_000390285.2 Anoplophora glabripennis
TAAAAATTTTCCGCAGCTTTTCCAAAGCCCTATTTTCTTTAGTCCTTAGTAGGACTTATGCCAATGTTTTTTATGAGCTTTTCGAATATAATAATGTCATATTTCTAATTGGCATTAATGAGAAATTGGTAGACAAATAAAGATGTTTTTCCACATTTTCTTACAAAGTTTTCCATATTTAGGTCTCTTGCGACACTTATGCCAAAAAAATTTCGTGATAAAATCGATACTCTTCTTCAACTTACGAACATGGCATAAGTGAAAAATACGTCGCTGTACACATTATTTTTTTGAAAAGGAAAATTGAATTTTCACGAAGGTGTCCCGCAGCCCATCTTTTAAATTTAGTTTATTGTACTTGTCTCTCGGTTACCTTTCAGTACTCTCAGAGGCATAAACGAGAAAGACGTCGTCGAACTTCAGTCTAATATCTCCCGGTCTATAATCACTAGCCTCGACTTAAACTAGAACTTAGAACATGTTTTTTAGACAGTTGTGTTGTAGTTGCCTATAATTTATTCTTTCATTTTCCACATTTGCATTGATTTTTTTGAGCACTTTTGTTTTATGCTTGAAACCGTTTGTACCCGTTGCAGTCTTTGTTTTAGGCAAAAAAGCACTTTTGTATCACTTCGCAGGACTATAGTGAATATGATTGGATGGAGATAAAGGATCTAGGTCTGAGCCTGAGCACATAACAGTTTGGTATTGAAGATTTGGTACAATATACAGGGTGTTAGAAGTTTGTCTGCTTAAATTTTAACAGACGACAAAATACATTAAAAAACCTTATATGACATGGGTCCTAAACTCAATCATTTCCGAGAAAAAAATTATCAAAATTCCCAACTTGATGTACAAAAGTTCGATTAATTAAGGAATACTGACATGACTGCGTACATAGAATACCGTAAAATACAATTTTTATCACTTTTTTTAACTTCTTTATGCTTAATTCTAAAAAATAATTAGCGTTGTAATAAATTTAAAATTCAATAAAATTCATTTCGAGCAATGTGACAACGGTGCGACGGTTTATTAACACGATGTACTGAGGTGTCCAGCAACCACCAATACGCAATACAGTTGGTATCTGGATTCGACCGTGTCGGAGTGTTTTTTGCGTACCACTATTTCCTTTTCTTGAGGGGTATTCCAGCGAGTGCGCGAAAATTGAATTCGAATGTATCGTGTGTGCATCGAAAATGGTGGTGGACATTTTGAGCATATAGTTTGGTTTGTACTTGTGCGTTTAAAAATTACTGAATTTTGCTTTTTGGTAAGTACCTAAATTACTTTTAATACGTATGATTATATGTACGACGTGAATCTTTAGGTACTTTCAAATACATAATTTGATTAAAAGTTAAGTTCCTATTCTAAGAGATTCATAATTACTAAAATTTGGGCTAAAATGTAAGCACAACAGTATCTTCGTACTACAAAATCGATACATTTTATTTTATTTATTTAAAAACTGGAAAATCTAGTCTTGAAATTTACTAAATGTTTCATAATAATAGTTGTTTTACATTTTTTCCGTAGGACAAGTCTGCCGCGTGCGCACGTGGTGTGCATCAGCAGGTTAAGCGCTGTTGTCACGTTGTGATGAAACTCTCCTCCCTCGCTGTATTTTTAAAACTGTTAATCTTATGCCTCTATAATATACAACTTTTTTGTTCATTTATGATTACTATCTCATGCTGAAGTAATGGCAGTCAAACTTCTTACACCCTCTAGAAGACACTGTACTTGCTTAGAACACGTAGAATGTAATTAAATAGATATGGAGGATCGTACTTTGTACTGATCAGGAACGTCGCTTTTGTTAGTTAACTGCAGAAAACCAAAGTCGACGTTTGATCACACCGATTGATAACTCCGCCATTTCTCGAGGTGGATCTTCACTATTGTTCGAAACATCGGTGACTTTTTTGACTATTCGTTGCAGTCTTCGCCCGGCTTTGCCGATTGATTTTTTAATAGAATCATGCTCTCTGAACGTTGTCTGCTCTGGCTTAGTGTATCCGGGACGGTTTTCGACTTCATGCAGTTTGGATTCTAAACATCGGTGAAATTTTGAAATCTTAACCAGGCGCAATGTTAACTGAACCTGTTTGCACCGATTTTTGTGAGCAGTTCTGTTTTATGCTCGACAATTTTGAATTTTGTTTTAGGCTAAAAATAACTTTTGTATTGGCCAACAGTCCAGCGACATGGATCTTAGGCGATTTTGATCTTATACATTTTTCCTGTATATCTGCATTTAGTAATTTATCGCTTTACTACCAGTTCCGTTTAGGCATCTCACTGACTGAGATTTACGTGCAAGCATCAATTAATAAATTTATCAATTAATATAATTTCTTCGATATCGGCTTGACGGAAGTGCAGTATTGTTCCACGCATTCCTTTGCTGTGTTGGAACATAATCCCAGTGATTTCTGCGCGTTTATTTAAGTGGCTCAAGCGAGACAACTTTTGATGGGTTTACTTTTATGATGCACTCAGCTTTAATGGTCACCGATAGCACTGCCTCTGCAGTTTACACACGTCTGCAAAGTACCACTATGCAGGGACAATGAAAATTTATTTGAAAAAGGTAGACTTACGGAAAAGTCGCAGCTGCCGCAGGAATGGCCGTTGCTAGGTTGCTAGGCTTGCTCGCGGGGTTTCCGCGGAAATTACGGGAATTACGACGGTAGTTCAGAAAGTAGCAGTTGATTGACAGTATCCTCAAGATGCGAAACTCACAGGCAGGTCAAGTTTTGGCACTGTTCAAAAGATGGCTTTCTATAATGTAGCTTTCTTCGACTAAAAAGAAATTCAAATGTATATCTGTCTCTGAAAAGGCCCTGCTCATCTTTTTTCAAGATAAAATGCATCCACTGTTGAACATTATCGAAAAAATAAAGTTTACAAAATATATTATGGAAGGATAGATAAAATAATATCTATACAAACACTGACACATGATAAAATAAACTCAAAATTATTTTTTTCATCGCATATAATTCGAAGAAGTGTGAAATTTTTAGAATATCTGGTATAATGAGAAATATAACACAATATCAATTTTGCTGAAAATTAAGAGATGCCTTGTAGCGATCGAAAACATAAAAGTCACAAAATGCTACAACTACCCCAACTACATAAACTTATTGACACCAACAGCACTCTACCAAGTTATTATAAGAAATTATCCCTTTTTCGCTGTAAAAAACTTAGTTTTTATGCTAAATTCACTTATAGTGTACTTAAACATATACATACATACATACGAGTACATAGTCTTATAAAAATAGCCAAAATGTAGAGGTTCATTATTTTCCTCCCCATTGTCGCCCCCGTAATCCTGAAATTACCAGACATAGAAAGTTCCAACCTACACAACGACACCAAAATCACTCCGATCAGACCACACCTGCGCCCAGTGGTCGCCATTGAGCTTTTGTTACACTTCGAAAGTTTATATTCTCCCTATACACTGTTAGATTCTAGATATTTTTCTAAGATCTAGCGTTACACCATCAATTTCTTAAACATTTTCAATGTTAAAACACAACGTTTTGGAGGTTTGTACATTTCAATTGTACAAATTATTTGGTAATTTATAGATTTAATGTTACTAGTTTTCTCATGTAATATTTCATGAAGTATATTTTAATTGTTGTAAGACTTAAAGGTAAAAATAATAAAAAAAGGATCTGATATTTTTTAGTCCTTTTTCATTTTGTGGAACAATTAAAAAGTTGGGGAACATATAAGTTATTAATCGATTGAACATCATATGTGTAAACGCAGTAAACCAGCCACACAATGTATGTTATACAGGGTGATTAATGGTGCATTATCCCATATCAACCCTTTAAAATGCTTCAATTGAACTCTATGCTCAGTATAAAGGTAAGTTGGGTTAAATCACATCACCATATTTTGAGTTCCCCTGCATGCCTCTGCTCTGTGCCGGTTCTTATGCGGAACACCCTGTATATTTATCCTTTTCCTAAATTTTTTAAAATTTTAGTTCATATATTTTTTTCTAAATGCGAAAATAATGGGAAGAGAATACATATACTGTACAAGTTTTTGAGTTGAAATACTCGGATCACCAAATCGTAGATTCAAGTAGCATAGTGAACTATAAATAATAAAATAATAAAAAAAAAGAATCAAAGAACAGCGTGAATGATTGAATATTTTCTATATGAATACCCGTGAACCATCTTCCTCAATAACTTTCACATATTACTACATTATTTCCCTATAACTGTTAGGTTACTATAACAATACCTTCATTAAATTTATATCAAAAGATATTGCAAATTTTGTGACTGGCGCCTCCGGCAAAATTGAAAATTTCATTAAATTATAAAATTTAAATGAAAGTTTGAAAATGTTACCACTTTAAATGAAAAAATCCTTGGTTAAAACTATATTTAATTATACAGGGTGTTCTGAAAGTCTGTCAGGAAGCTCCGGGAGGTGATTCTACGGATTAAGATAATAGCAGTATGTAGTGAAATTTTTTCTCGAATTGTCAATTGTCTACAAGTTACAGCTTGTCAGAGTCCGATCTTTTTATTTTTTCTATTTAAATAACTTTCTTTTGGTCTCCCATTTGGCACACCCTATTACGAATTGTAATAAAAATTGTTTAAAGCAGATATGTTTGATTTTTCACCATAATTTTTTTTTTAGGCTCTGTAATAACGTTGTGGAAAAATAAGTTGAGGATAATGAATTTACTAATAATGTTTTATTTACTAACGGGTTTCACAAGAGATGGTATTACAGCATGGCAACTTAATTAATTGCAGAAAAAATTATCAAAAATTTGATGTTTAAAAACACTTTAATAGCGATTAATAGCGACTTCTTGCTAAACGGTTACATTTATCGACTTGAATCAAGGGTACATAATTTTTTCAGATATTATTTTTCTTTTCAATAATGTTTAATTTTCTGTGATGTCTAGCAAGAGAAAAAAGTCATGAACAAAACAAAACAAATACTATTTTAATATTTAATATTTATTTTTTAAATAAAAACTCGATATAGTTCTACAAATATTCATGAAAAATTTACTATTTCTTTGTCGATCGAGTAATAAAGAATGACTTTTACGGCTATTTTCCAATTTTTTTTTAAATTTTTATACATTGCATACTAGTTAAAAGGAAAACCGCGTTTTCGATGATGCCCCGTATATTTCTCACCGACTGTCAGACATATTAATTTTATCCGATAAAAGAAGTAGCGGTTGAACGTACGGAATGTGTTTTGTCATTTCGCCTCTTTTAATAAATTTTACAGCAGCGGTCCGCGGGGATGGGAGTCGTGGGTGGTGAACGGCACATCATAATTACGATGAGCCCACCCAGAGGATTCAACAATGAGGCCTCGATACCGAGAGCCGGGTGCGGTTTTATGTAAAAACGGGCGGGTGGAGTCCCATGATGAATAAGTGCGTAGGGCTCCGCTAATGGATACCCAAAGAGGGTATTTCACGGACATGCCCGGACTTAGCCTAATTAACCCTTATTTAATAAACAATGATAATGCTAATAGCAAGGTGACCACCGCTAATGAAAGTAAAGTAGTGCATATCGCTTTGAGAAGTAAGTACAGAGTGGACGTTTATAAAAAATAAGGAAAAAAGATTGCATATAAGATTTATTTATTGTGAAAAGAATTCATAAAAATAGAAAATTGTCAATATAATTCTAATATACATATGCACAGTAAAAAGGAATAACCCGTTATACAGGGTGAGTCAGTTTTTTGTAGTAGGATTTTAACAGTTGATAGAGAATCATTTTTTAATAAGAAAAGTTCCTATAAACGTAGGTCTTAGAACGCTTCGTTTGCGAGATATAGGGTGTTGAAAACAAACTTTTTTCAAGAATTTTTCTTAATATCTTTAAAAGACCAACACATATTGAACTAAAATTTGGTATTAATAACACATTAGTTATGGTGAATAAAACAAAGATATCTGTTATCCATTTCACACACCAGTGACGTGCCTGAGGTGGCTGCCCCCCTTTAAAAAAATAATTCGTACGTCCGTGAATATTTCTGGAAAATAACATCATATCTAAATTTTTTAATCAATTCTGAACAAAACAGATCTCTTTCAATTTTTTATAAAATGAACGGTTTTTGGTTAATTTCATTTGGCATGAAACTGTTCCAACGATATTGGTAATACATTTGTACTCGTACTAAGAAAAATATGTTGTACCCTGAAAATCAATAAAAAATGGTTAAATGTCATAACGTTGACAAAAGAACGCAAACATTGTGTAACGTGTGTGTCAATTAGTTCCTTTTTTCAAGTTTTGTGTTTGTTTTTTCATGCCAAATTTCAGTTTAATTTCTGTTGGTCTTTTTGGACTGTTTGTTTTCTACACCCTATATCTCACAAACGAAGCGTTTTAAAAACTATGTTTATAGGAACTTGAATGATTCTCTACCAACTGTTATTATTCATTCAATAGTTTTTGTTGATTTTCAGTGCACATCATATTTTTTTTATTAATTCACAAATGTATTAGGTACATAATAATAATATCGTTGGAACAGTTTCATACCAAATGAATTTAACCAAAAGCCGTTAATTTTATAATAAATTGAAAGAGATCTGTTTTGTTCAGAATTGATTAAAAAATTTAGAAATGATGTATATTTTCCAGAAAAATTCACGGGCGTACGAATTATTTTTTAAAAAGAGCAAGAAACCAACCCAAAAAACGCAACGGGGGGGGAAAAGAAAAAAAAAAAGCCTTATTTTATTCACCATAACTAATGTGTTATTAATACCAAATTCCAATTCAATATATGTTGGTCTTTTAGAGATATTAAGAAAAATTCTTAAAAAAAGTTTGTTTTCGACACCCTATATCTCACAAACGAAGCGTCCTAAGACCTACGTTTATAGGAACTTTTCTTATTAAAAAATGATTATCTATCAACTGTTAAAATTCTACCACAAAAAACTGACTCACCCTGTACAAGTGCATTAATGCTGTAATATGCATTGTGCATCTATTTTTCTTATTTATACAAGGTGTTACTTTTTTAAACGTACTCAACTTTAACAGTTGACGGAGAACTTGATTTTTAAACAAAAAAAGTTCATATGAAAAAAGGTCGCAAATCGTTTCCTAACCTAGATACAGGGTGTCGAATTTATTTTTTTTTACCTTTTTATCGTGATATCTAAAAGTAATAATGGAACCAAATTAGGTATAGTCTCTCCGATCTCAATTGAAGAACCAAGAGGTTGGCAGTATATACCAGGTTTGGTCGCTGACGCAGCAACTCGGCATTGAAATATTTGAAAAACTGGTTCCCATATTTATTTAGCCGTACCCATATACAGGTCTGGTCGCCCAGTTGAAGAATGAGCGCGCGGGAATCGCGGCACAAGCACAGCCGCACTGGGCGACCTGGCCATAAATTCAGTTGTCAACAAATGGCCTAGCAGTGCAGTGCAGCAATGCGGAATTTGATGTGATTCAGGTAATTTTAATTTATTATAGACACCTTCTATTAATCATTCATATTACAATAGCGAAGGGGACAAATAAGAGGGATATTTTCTTTACTAACATTATTACAACATGGCATTTTGGATACCTTTTGAAACGAAACAAAACGAAATTTATCATCAATATAATAAAAGTTGTTTGAGGACATAAATAATTAAAAATGTTGGTCAAATAAACATATAATAGAAATTTTCTACAAATTATATACAAATTACCTTAATTTTTACCTTTTTTTAGGCACGCCTATGAAACTAATTAAATTGTATTGCTAGGCGTTTTCATACATGTTCAACTGACTTCGGAAAGACTATATATCTTGTAACATTCTTTAAAAAATGACCTACGATATATTTACGCCTGTTTTTTTTTTTTTGGAATTTTATGACATTTTATGACATGAACTTGTGGTCATTAATTGTTAGTAACTCACAAATAAATAACTATCAGTACCATTATCACATTGTAACTAAACTCGATGGGCAGAGGAGGTCCTGTATTCTGACATCAACGGTCACCCGACATTAATCCAATTGATTATTTTGCCTGGAGTCGTATGAAGCAGCGGGAACACTCTTCTCCAGTAAATACAAGGAGGAATAATATAATGCATTCAAAATTCCCCAACATCCATTACGCCAGTGCATTTATCAAATTCAAGGTCATTATTGCGTAGATGCCAGTTATGTGTCGAACAGGACTTCCAATTTGTGCATCCACTTTAATTTCTGCGTACTACTACATATATTCTTCTGTAGTTAGAGTTTGTTTTTAAATACCTGTTTTCAAAAAAATAACAACAAATTTATTTTTATAGATGTTAATAATAAACATTTTTCAATTCAATTAAATTTTTTTGTAATCTTTATGTGCAAAAGGGTTTCACGCTATTTATTCAGAACCCTTTTATTTTATGACAATTACATAAGAACAAGTTTTCGTGTAAAATAGAACAGCGACGTCAAAATTCTTGTGAAATTTCAAAAGAACTCGTAGTGAATCGTTTGTAGGTCATTTTTAAAGGGCATTATGTCGCCACAAGACATACCCAATTTGGCTTCGTCAGTACTTAGGTACTGTTTTCTAGATAGGTATCACAAAAAAGTTTTAAAAAATACTTCTATGTATCTATGACCAGTTTCTATCGATACATAGGTAAGTCAATTATTATAAAAGACAAATGTTTAAACATTCTTTATATTCTTTTAAATCTCTAAACATTCTCACGAATTTAGGGAACTGCAGAAAAAAAAATTTTAATAACACTGGGTATTTTCCAAGAAATTCAAGCAACAACAAAAATGTACTCCTAACCCTTAATATTAATATTCTCTAAGGATATACATTTCACAAGTTGTTCATTCGAGATAGTTTCCTGTAGAAACTGTAGATGTTATACAAGTTATAACATTTTAGGTGCAGCTTGTATACCCTTAATTAAAGTGCATCTTTTAATTCCGTGGAATTTGAATTATCTCCTATTTGGAGAAAAAAAAATGAAAAGGATTTTTTTATTTTTCAAAAAAAATTGTCATAAATATTCAGGAAAACAAAGAAAAATCCCACAAAATATGAAAGTACCCAGCATCTTCATAAAAACACCTAATCACCGTATTTGGATTCATTGACAATCTGGGAATATGGAACTCCTATATGACAAAGTACGTCTGAAATGACTAATGCCATGTATTATTCTTAGAAATATTCTGTTAAAAAAAATACTTATATGGATAGATTTTATTGACTAATTGTCGTCAATTACATTGGATGAAATAGGTCAAATTACAAATGAAATTTTGCTTACAATTGGATAAAACATATAAAACATTGGATAACAATATTTACAGAAATAGTTTAAACGACATTTCATTCATTCTATAGCCCAAACAGTCGAGCCGTACCAAAGCTGACCTCAGTCTGTTACTGTCGGCCAAACTCTGAAAAGAGCAATCGGTGTGAATTCGCAGTAGTGTGACTTTAGTGTGAGCAAAAGTGTGACTGAATTTATATCGTATAATCTAGAGATAAAGTGAATTAGAATGCAAATTTCCGATTTTTTTCACCTCATTCTACCTGTTGAATAGACTATACCATTGTTTAGTTAGTTATTGTTATTAATTTTTGAAAAATTTTTTTTTTCATTAATAACAGACCAACAAAATTTAACTTTTTTTGGAAGCAGAAACTTGAACATATATTTCCGAAGGATTTAGGTGCGCTGATTCCGAATCTGGCAGCAGAATTGCTCTATCACGTCAGGTTTTTGAGATATCCTAACCTAAAAGTGCAAAAACACTGTTTTTCGTCATATTTGAGGTTATGTAGTAATGCCATCTATTCTTNCCTCAAAGTCGGATATTATCCTCCCTAAATATAAAGTTTAATAATATCAATATCGAGAAAAGTAATACTGTTTAGATTGTATTTTATCATATCTATCTAACTTTTTGGTAGACAGTTTAATAGAATAAGATTTTTGTGCGAAATCTGGATAAAACGTTGTATTAGAATCACATTTATTTTTTGTGTGAAGGTGTCACAATATACTAAATTTTGTTGCGAAGTACCTACACGTGTTTATATCCAACTGGAGATTTGACAAAAACATATTTGTAATATTGTCTAGACTCGCCATCAAAATGTTTTGAACAGCAAAACAAATGTTTTTTAATGAACACATAGATTAAATCTGCGTCCATCGCCCTCCACTAAGCCGCAGGTATTTCTGAAATTGTAATATTGTAAAGAATAATTCCAAATATTTGGAATTTTCACCGGTAAGAACGACGGTGACAACATTTTTACCATTAAGGCGATATTTCGCATTGTATTAGCTATGTCCTATACAAATTTAGTTTCGTGCAACTCTCTCGGTTTCAAAAATACAATACCTATGTATGTTTTCAGCCACGAAAATATCATATATGTACTTAATCTAGAAATAAAGTGAATTGAAATGCAAATTTTCGATTTTTTTCACTTCATTTTAGTGTCGAATAGACTAGAACATTGTTTATTTAGTAATTGTTAATAATTTTTCAAAAATTTTTATTTTCATAAATAGTTTAATTATTGTAAAATGTATTTGTCAATATTTATGGATAATATTTTTAAATTAATATTTTTATACAAAAGAGTGCAATATAAACAGCAATTTACAGAAAAGGAGCCCAAAATCACAACTTTAAAAAAATTCGAGATACTGGGAAATATCGATAATATCATTTTATCAAGGGGTATTTTTTTCTTAAAAATATAGACTTTGAACTTCAAAATCCTTTTTTACATTTTCTCTAGCCATTTTTCGAAAAAAAAATTTTTTTTCAGTGGCATTTTTTACCTAATTTTTTTTTCAAACCTAATTATGTCATTCGATTTCTTAGAAAATGTTATCCCAGTTTTGATAAAAATACGCTGTTTTCGTTAATAGATAAAGAAGACATACCTAAAGATTCAAAGTTGGCAAAATCACAATTTCCACTAGTGTGACCTTTAAGGTAGCTCACCAAAAGTGTGACCTTTGAGGGTTAATATACCTGGGCAACCTATTTTCCAAACAACTACCAGCAGAGGTAGATTTTTGATAACATGTTAAATTGCTTTTCTCCACACAAATTTTTATCTGTTACCTTAAAATTCTCCAATTGATTTTGTCCTTGAAGATATTGTAAACAGCTTAGGGTGGAGAGTTCCTATAGAAAAGCTTTACAAGAAAATAAACACTATCCACCACTGACTACATGCGTTTTTGCGTTTAGATGGAAAAAGATAAGCAACATTCAAATCGTTTTTACGCACACAAAATTTATTAGATACAAATTATTTATAAACTTAAGTAAATACAGTAATATTTAAGACATATAACGACCAAATACCAGGTGTAAATAAACAATATGTGGTGCAAGAATGGGATAGCTTATCCCGTTGTTGCAGCAGTATGTAGTATGGGATAAATAATTTTATAGTTCTATTTATGTTAATTGAAAAATACTTCTATGTATCTATGACCAGTTTCTATCGATACATAGGTAAGTCAATTATTATAAAAGACAAATGTTTAAACATTCTTTATATTCTTTTAAATCTCTAGACATTCTCACGAATTTAGGGAACTGCAGAAAAAAAAATTTTAATAACACTGGGTATTTTCCAAGAAATTCAAGCAACAACAAAAATGTACTCCTAACCCTTAATATTAATATTCTCTAAGGATATACATTTCACAAGTTGTTCATTCGAGATAGTTTCCTGTAGAAACTGTAGATGTTATACAAGTTATAACATTTTAGGTGCAGCTTGTATACCCTTAATTAAAGTGCATCTTTTAATTCCGTGGAATTTGAATTATCTCCTATTTGGAGAAAAAAAAATGAAAAGGATTTTTTTATTTTTCAAAAAAAATTGTCATAAATATTCAGGAAAACAAAGAAAAATCCCACAAAATATGAAAGTACCCATCATCTTCATAAAAACACCTAATCACCGTATTTGGATTCATTGNAGTGGGGCAGTATGTAGTATGGGATAAATAATTTTATAGTTCTATTTATGTTAATTGTACAAATCCCATATTCGCAACAGATGAAAGATCACTTTTAAATCTATCCTAAATCTACAGATATCTATTTTTTTTTCAAAATTATGCACTTGTCTCTTCTTACATCAGGGTGTTCCAATTTCAGTTATGAACTAATGCTTTCCACTACTTGTTTCTTCTATTTGAACATATTGTTTATATGCACCCCTATCAGAGATACATACTGAAATGAAACACTTCTACTTCAGCTGATTGCAACCTTCATATACGTTTTCAAATTCTGAAAAACTGATGGCTGTTATTATGATCAAGTTCAAACTTGCCATAGATAAGTAGTTGACCGTTTCTGTATGGCACATCGTCCTCGAAGCGTTGCTTCCAACGTTCCATTTGCGTCACACGTACTCGACCGAAAAAAAAAAGGAAAACCATAAAAGTAGTTGGACCTAAGGTCGCGCTGCCTTCCTCCTCCGTCTTCTCCCGAACTTCCTCGTCAAATTTCTTTGACAGTCATAGTTGCTAGTCCGCCGTAGGCCCCGTAGTAGTTCTGCGGCCATGTGGGGAGCGCCTTCGCGTGGAGGGGATGGGGACGCATGCCTCTAGCGACGGGAAGGAGGAAGGGAACACGAGCAAGGAATCAACGAGCGGGGAACAGCGCTGCGTTTCACTTGCCCGCCTGACGTTCAGTCGGTTTTGACGTGGTAGACGCGCGCGACAGTGATAACACCTTTTTATCTGCTCTTGGTGCAGGCATCCCAAAAAACAAGCGAGTGTGGGACCGCTACGGTTGCGGGTGGCAGCGACTCTTACCTGCCAGTGCTATCATGCCGATATGGTATAAAGTGCGAAGCCCCTTGATCGTGCGAAAGCATTAAATGGAACAGGCGAAAAAATTCGAGAGTGTCAACGAGACGGACTTGACCTTTCCGCCAGGCTGACGAGAGATAACACTTATTTCGACTAGGAATTAGGAAGCGGGTTAGTGTTGTTCCCCGACCTATCTCAACGTTTCAAACAGTTAGTTGGTCACGGACAATTATTTGTACAAGGTTGCGCGAGGTCTGAGGAATTAATTTGTATATTTTAAATAGCCAGCAACGTCGAACCGAGCCCGATAACTGTACATCACACGGTTGTATTGGATGTTCCATTTGCACTGATTCAGAGGGGAAGATAATATTATGTCTGCCAAACGAAAGGCCTCCGCTATTATCCAACATCACAAGGTAAAGTGGCATGTAGATTTTGTTTTTGTTGCTTGATTTGGGTTGCGGCAGGTGATGTGTGCAAGGAAAGGTCTATAAATAGTCGAAAAGGTAGAATTTTACTAAAATTCGCAAAAGACAAGACCGTTTCCCTGACATATTCGGAGATTCTCCGCAAGCAGAGTCGAAATGTTGATTGTAATTAAGATTGTACCGCTTTATTTGTTTTATTTTGCTTTAATTTTGCGTAGAATGAGTCTGTTTATTTGAATATTGCAGTTTATTTGTAAAGAAAACAGTAAGTGTAAGTAGTACTACTATTTTGGAGTTAGTGGTGGGGGTAATTCATTCAACAGTTCAAGGAAAGCATGGACGTATGTCATTTATGAATTTGAAAAGTTAATTGAACACACTGGATCAGAATTCTTTCATAATCGTTACAATTAGCGATTTGTAAAGGGAATGAATTGAATTAGATGCTACACATTTGTAAACTGTTTTTGTATTTTACAATAAAATTGCCTTTTCTTAGTGATGCCATGTCCTACATACTGTATTTTACAAAAATTACATTGCGTTTATCTTTAGTCTCTTGTTGGAAAATTTCTAAGTACATATTTCTAAACAAAAAATTTTGTTTGACTTGAATTATTGAAATATAGAGAAAAATTCGTCATTCCGAAATGTTAACGGTTGACATTGGTCGTTTTGACCATTTTTGACAGATCACTATTGAACTACGTAATCATTATTTAAAATGTTTAATTGTTGTAAAACATGTATGGATATTTCATGAAAGAATAACTTTAAAATAGATTTAAATAGAAGAAAATGTATTTTTTGAAACACTACCATTCATGTACTTCGAATTTTGCGTTCCTTTTTTGTTGGGACTTTTTTAGAAAGATATATCCTCCAAAATCGTTTTCAGTCCCTGCGTTCCGATCCCATTTTTTACTCGCGAATTTTCGCGCTGAATCAGCGGCAACATGGCAGTACCCTGTGGCTGCCTCGAAGGTTGGGCAACCAACATACAAACTGCTCACCTTGGATGTTGAACATTATTTTTAACTTCACTTCCCCGCACACCGGTTATTCAATAAGTGCATAATCGATAGATGAATATTGATCAGTCAACAAAAACATCAAATATAAACGGAGTTTTGCATATTTATGTCTAAAATGAATTTTAAATAGAGCGATAAAGTGTGCATGCAGCTGTTTACGGCGGTTACGTTGCGGTAAGATATTTTTCAACGTTACGGTCATTCTCAAACTACGACGAGAGGAGGTCGAATTACTCTTGTTTCGCCTGATATCTAGCAGCGAAATTAATCATCGACCTCGATCTTTACGTATACCATATACTTCCCTTACTAATTAGTCGAACGCATTGTCCAAAGTGCATTATTATTGTTTGCAGAAAAGTGGACAAATTATATGCTAAAATATTTTGGAATCGATACAACACTGATTTTCTAATAAAGTGTTTTTTTTTTTAATTTCATTCAATAACTTAACTAAATCCAAGAAAACCTCATATAAAATTCAAAGATATTTTTTTGAATAAGTGCCTCGAAGTCCCTTAAATATCACTCATTTTTCATTTAGTCCTACTAGATTGATTCGACCCTTTCAAATTCTAAATTAAGTTTTATTACTTGCATTTTTAGCTGAAGTTTGAGAAAAAGGAAATATGTGTTACACACCACCTAAAAAGCAGTTAATTCCAATAAAACTTGAAAATTACATAATTCTAGCTGACTAACAGAAATGATTTCACATTTGATCTGCCATTATTTCTCACTTCAAAATTCCTGAATGTTATAAGGATATATGAACGAACAACACCTTAATACTTATAACATCACAAATTTATTCAATAAATTTTAATATGACTAACGTCGGTTTTTTGTTGAGGAAATGGCTACTTCAAACCTAATTTAGTGTTATTCGGTAGCGCTGACCGCTGTGATTATATTTTACATCATTTCCCCAATGAAATACCTGTTAAGTTGATTAGAGAGAAAAAATGGTTAGTCAGCAACACAGGGTACGTCGTGGGAAACAAGACTGATAATAACCATGGTTTTGAAAAGATCAGTACCGCTTTCTTAAAAAATCATGATCGTTACATAAATATTCAATTTATTGTAAATCAGAGATTCTTGAATTAAATAATTTGAAAAAACAGTACTGCATTCAATATTTTTTTCTACTGCCGATAAATAGATGTTATGATTAGGCTTAGTGCGGCGCGGAGTTTAACAGGACCGTAGTCAGATTACGAATGAAAACATTAATATGTTTACAGAAAATATGTCGCTAAATAGTACTATTACCAAAGAGCAAGGCTAAGTAGAGGATAAAATACCTATGCATAAATTTAAATGACACCACTTACCCGATAAACCTTAGCGTTGAGACAAGGCTTCCGTGGCATATTGGAAGGAGTTAAACATATTACTACGTGCTTTTCTAAGTTTTCTTTAGTGAAAGGACAAGATTTATCACTTAATATTAACTTCTTTAGGGAAAATGACAGTTCAACGTCTACTGTTGACATCGGACAGTATGAGAAATAGTTGGGGCACGATATTAATATATTTGCTGGTAACTCCTGATATGTACCAGATAAAACTTTACATATGTTTTCCAAAATGGTGTATCCTGAATTTTTTCCAACACTGCATTTTTTTATCGTACTACTGACTGGGAGTATATTATTGGCAAGACGACACTAATTGTAACAAGATTTCACAGAGTTGCCAACTTAACATATCTAGTTACTTACCAAAGTCAGTTTAATATCAAAGTGGTGTCGCGGGAAAATTTAAAATACTTTGTAGGTAGTTCTCATTAAATAAAATAATGCTAAACTAATTAAATGAAAGCATAATGACACCCAACAATAATAAATTAAGCGTAAAATTTTGTGGTACTTTTTCTTGTTTTTATGTAAATGTAGGAAAAATTAATTGTATATCACGATCTTATATTTTCCACAAATACTAATTTTAAAATCACAAAAAGTCATCTGCTAAACTACTAATTTTTACCAAGTTATAATACTTAGTATTATATTGTTTAGTTTATTTTGCTAAATAGGTTTATGAAAGGTAAGTGAATTGGTGCAATCCTTGAGTGCAATAAGTATTAAAGACTAAAAACTTTCACTGAAATATTGAGAGAATATTTCAATCAACACCAAAATATTTTTTTAGGTTAGAAAGAATACACAAGGTATATTTTTTTACCGTGGCAATATTCCTTAATGATTATCTTAATTCTTCACTATCACTTTCTTTAAGTTTTCTATAATCCATAAACTATTAAAAAATAAACAAACGAACCTTATTTAAAGTGAGGTTATTTTACCTCCACCAGAAACTCGTGAAACTCAATTGATACCAACTATATTTAAACAATAAAATTTGGTAAGCAACTAAATTCTAGTTCGACTTATATTGGCAACATTGCGAAATCTTGTTACAATTAGTGTCGTCTATTATTGGCATCGCATATATTTCTTTGTACATCATCCATTATATCAAATTGTTCATTTAGGGATACTCCATGTGATTCCAATTTACAGAATTAGGGAACCTGCGGTTCTCTAGTTTGTTTAATGGAATACTTCAAATGACCTTGACAAAGTGGAGGTCAAAGACGAATCGAAGATCGTGATTGAGTACCTTGATGTAAATCCCATCGATTCTGCAGGTCAACATCTTATTCCGAGGCTGCTTCAAGGGTGACGAATCAACCCGTTGTGACCTTGACCTTGACCACAAGGTCAAAGTTGTGATCACATCCGGATGTAAAATTTTCTGCTGAATCCATTTCCAAGGTTAAAAGTAGGGGGTCCCATTTCAAATTCCGAAGTTAACCTTCAATTGACCTTCAAGGTGAGGTCAAGGTCAAATCCTAGGTAAGCAGGTGGTTTCCCCCAGTGAACTGAACAACTTTTACTGTAGGCCATTTTTCGATTAGTGGCTTCTCTGACGAGATATTTACGTGTATCAATTAAATAAAATTGTATACCCGGTATACAAGGTACGTTTCAAAGTAAACAGGACTTTTCAAAATAGGTATTTTTAATGAGGCCATTACATCCGTGGGAAAGGTAGATCCTTCTCTGATGTACTTTCAAACTTTCATGATATTTGAACGAATAGAAGCAGAGTGATTGCGTCTGAAATGACAGTATGTTTGTGTCGTCGCGCGTCGGTACAAAAATGTGCATCAAACAAAGAGCTTATATTAAGTTTTGTTTTAAACTTTTACGGAAACGTTTCAATTAATGGACGAAGTTTATGGTGATTATTGTTTGTCCCGGGGCAGAGTTCATGGGTGGTATATGCGGTTTAAAAACGGTCGTGAGGACATAAATGTTAACCGTCCATCAAAATTATGTGTCATCAAACGTCAGCCAAATTCTTCATTGAACTTCATGGAATTGGAAGTATGAGCATCTCAAAAGCATCGACCAAACTTTTAAACTACCAAAAAATGTGCACACTGTTTGTTCCGCACAAATTGACTAACGACCAAAAATTACTCAGAATTTAACATTCGAAGGATATCATCAAGGAGGCCAAAAAGGACAAAAACATTATCATTAATTAGTAGAATATTTGTATGCATTCATATATATTTTTTTGGCTATCTATGTTGTATCAATATGACTAGCCAAAACCCACCAAGAAATCTCGTTTGGAGAAATCAAAAGTGAAGACAATGTTGATTTTTTTGTACGATTTCAAGAGTGTTCATTCCACTGGGCATTGTCGTAGGTAGGAGAGCGGAGGGGCAGAAAGCTCGGTGGGGACCGCAGGAAAAAAAAAAGATGTAGTCCGTATTCGCCTTTCGCCTGATTTGATGCCGTGCAACCTTTACCTTTTCGGAAAAATGCATCTGTCGATGAAAGGAAAGCGTTTTGTGGACATAGACGCCATCCAAAAGGTTTGTACAAACATCCTAGAGGAGATTCCAGCCAAAAACACTAATTGGACGTGTTTTTAGACCGTGCAAATTGTCAAAAAACTTTTTGTTATTCTTATTTTTAAAAAATCCTATTTACTTTGGAAGGCCCATTGTATAATATAAAACCTAGATATATTCAGGAATCCTTAAGATTCAGAAATAGGTCATTTCATTTAATGTAGTTCATTAGGCAAGTTTATCTTTGTTAGGGATGTTAGAAACAAGAGATTATTCATTTGTACGTTTGCATTGTTTAATTATTGAAATGTCAGTGTGTCTTTTCAATAATTAACGGTACGCAATTAGCTTTTCCTAAATAACTGAGAATTCAAGGCGAAAAACGTCACATTATTACTATTTATTGAACTGTAAGCTTCATCGCGTACCCCTTCAATTGTTTAATTCCATTATTGACTTTTGTACGTATGAAGTCGAGCGCGAAAGCAAATATTGAGATTATTTCTCAGGGTTTGGATTACTCGGCGGCTGTCACGATACGTTATCGGTCATGGAGGCATGTAAACTACAACTATGCGACATACGAGAACATATACGCGATTGGGGATCATTTCGCAACTGTTACTAACCGATGTCTGGCTATGTCGATTTGCTATAGGAAGAAACACTCGGTTTATAAATTGAAAAACTAATACGCACCACCCAGTAGACTTTTTTTTATTAATTAATTAATATGCATCATAGTATACACTATACAGTATAATAATGTTCATGCATCAATTTTAAATTAAACAGACCACTACCACACAATAAACACATTTTTGTTCCAAATAAACTGTTAGTATAATTTCAGTGAGGCTTTTCGAACCTCATTAGGATGATAAACTATTCATTTCATTCATTCATTTAATGTACATTTACACCCCACACTATGCAAGCACAGTAATGGCTGATGCTGTTCTACTTTCCATGCTGTTCGCGGTTGCGCATTTTGACAATATTTTGTTGACCTATCAAAAAGTTGTACAAATATATTTCTTGGAAATATTTAACGACTGAAATGAATCATGTAGGTACGCCCAAACATACAATTCTACAGAAAAAATCCATTCTCTAAAATTAAGTATCATTACACCAAATAGTGTATGAATTAAAGAAATGTATTTCAGACAATCATTATTTAGTATCCGACATCTCTCAACTGTCTTAAAATCCTTGTTTTCAGTAACTCAACTCATCATTATTGCATCAAAAGGGGCGATTACGAAATTTTTGTTTACACTTAATTTTATCAGTAATACAAATTATTAAAAAGAATAATGAAATTCATTTTAATCTTCGCATCTCAACTACGTAAATATATTTCAGCAAAATTATTTATTACATAATAACCTCTATATTTTTTACTAATGATGTGGTAAACAACTACTCTGCGAACTACATATTCCGTCCAGCATTAAATTGCACTTTTAATATCTAATTGATAGCTAAGATCATTCGTCAGTAATTGTTAATTCTCATGAATATGAAATAAATGAGGCGCGCGATGAACGATTAACGATTTAACTATTTAGATGTGTTTCTACCAACATGCTTTGAATATGAGTGAAATAACGAGCGTTCAAATAAAAACGTGGTCGAAGTTGGCTCTGACACATTGGACGTAGGGCGTAGCTTATAGCGATCAACTTAACCTCATTTCTCAACGAGCTGTATAGCAGCTGTCAGTTTCAATAACAAAGCGGCGATACAGCGCTTTGACAGATGACGTTTAAGTTCATTTGCTATACGCTACGCCCTACGTCCAAATTTTCAGAACCAACTTGACCACGTTTTTATTTGAACGCTCTTTATAACCTACGAAGTATATGTCATTGTTACTTAATATCTACTGGCAAATACTATACCTACTGGCAAAGAGTGACCTGCTAATTTGCAGGTGCTGTGAAAGCATGATTTCTTTTCACTCTAGGCGAAATAAGCGTTTGAACTGATGATATTGTGAGATCCCAATAGCTAGAGCAGTTTCAAAATCTCATGAGCCACGAAATGTGCGAAAGGCGTGGCGTATCCGCATAATTCTTCTAATAAGCACGTTGTGAAAACATTGACTCAGAATTAGACCACGTGCCTCATTACAACCAGAAATTAACTAAGGCGCTCGGGCATCAATAAAGTCAACTGGCGAACGTTCGTTATATATATTTTTATTGCTTAAATTAAAATAAT
>NW_019416827.1:166267-170305 GCF_000390285.2 Anoplophora glabripennis
TTGACGAATTAGAGCATGTTCTAATTTTCGTCAATTTCTTCGTGAAGTTCGGAAGTACCAACCCAACAGATTTCCAGCCTCAGATCAGTAATGAGGTTATGTTATTGGAATATGTAAATAATTGTGTGGCGTCGTACTAGTTTTGCATTGTTTTTACTGATTTGTTACTTACAAAAACTAATATTTATATAATATGTGTCAGAACGGTACCGCTGTTGTATCACTACAATTATGAGTGGAAAGGTGACATTTTTGAAATTTATTTGCTTCTTTGATTCATTGGTAGAACTGATTCATACGTCAAAAAACTTGACAAAGTCTGTAGCAGTGTAAAACCACACTGTTTACCAATTTATTCGTGAATTACCTAAGAACTTCGTCAATTTATTGATGAATACATTGTCAATGTAAAACAGCTATAATCGGATCAAAGCCTTGTTACCGCTACGAGAGCTCGAGATAGACTGTGAATAATAGATGTAATGTTTTTAGGACGTAGAATAATTTAGGCGACGGTCGGAATTATGTTTCTGCGCATATGAAGGTCAAAGCTCATAAGATTTTGAAAAACCTCTAAATCGTTCGTTAGTCGTCTCACTTGATGAAAACTAATAATTTTGTCTATGTTGGATGATGCTACTTGCGAATGATCTTAGCTGCTTGCAAGATATAGAGGGTGTAATTCAATGCTGAACGCATTCAAACGATATCATAAGTTAGAAGTTTATATCGCGAAAACATATCTTTAATAGCACCTATAGATTAAGTAAGTGTACTAGACTCTTTGTCAGTAGATACGAGGTAATGCTCTGTATCAGTAGATATTGGATAGCAATGCACAATCCTTATATAATTTTAAGAAACAAAGTTGGTATGAATTATCATAATTATGTAATTAAACTAATTAGTTTAACTCTCAAGATATAAGGTGTTTCAAATTTTAGAAAAATATCAGATTTGCTATTATCTCGGAAGATGTTTGATTTACGTTTACGAAATTTGATGAACCGACTTCGAGTAAAATTGTGTAAACAGTTATGCTAAACAGTGGCGGAGATAGTGGGAGGTACTGCCATTAGTAAACCCCAGAAATTCGACACAACTGAGTATATTGAAAAATCGATTGGTGCATTTGTTTCGTAATTGTGTTTCCAAAGAAAAGATCTATTCCCTTTATAAAAATTGTAGAGGCCATACTTAAGGGGTCATCCATAAATTACGTCACACGTAAATAGGGAGAGAGGGCATCACCGAAATGTGACAATGTGTGACAAGGGGCAGGGGGGGGTCAAAAGTTCTGTGACGTCACATGTTAAAATTTAAAATACTAAAACGCGAAATTTAGATGTAAATAAAAAACTATAAAAATCTACGAACTTGATCTATATTTATTAATAATTTAGCATTCTCGCTATGAGATTATCTCTCATGCAACATTAAAAAAATGAAAATAGCTGTTTTCTCTCGATTATTTTTAAATACATGCCTAAATTTAAAAAATGTGTGACGTCACATCAGGAGGGGGGGATTATAAAAATGTGACAACCTGTGACAAGGACGGGGGGAGGGGTTCAAAAGTCCTAAAATTCGTGTGACGTATTTTATGGATGGCCCTTAACACCAAATACAAATTTTTACGCCTTTTTTAAATTTAGTATTTTAAAACCCTATAAGTATTTCCAAAGGAATCACCTCCTAAATATTTGTTTCTAGCTATATACTTAAATATATTTTCTCGATTAACGAAAATTTATGTGTGTTCTTAATTTTTTTAAATGCCGGTTGACGTAAATCTCTCACTGACGACCAAGTTTTCCTATAATTAAGTAAATCAGGCGAGCCTCAGGTTTATGCAAATGAAGTACTTACACAAGTCGAATAACTCGTCTAGTTGGCCTTGTCCATGTGCAGACTCTTGAACTGAACGTTGACAACTAACCCGGCGCATACATATCTATTTACTTTATAAAACAGTTATTCAGGTCGCGTAAAAAACAGGAATTTTATAAACGACACCAATTCTACATCAGCAGTTTTTTCATTTAATATCACAAATATGCGGTAACACTTAAAACCTCAGCGTTTATTTCTTTGATCAATTTTTTTGTTGATATAGTACGGGTAAACCAAGCTCATTCATTGACAAATGGGTCATATTTTCTTAATTACGTACAATTCACATTCTCAGTTAAACTGGCCAAATCCTTAATTTATCTCTTCTAACAACATTTAAGATTCATTTAGTTGTTGTAGTAGCAACTAATTAGGATTGTCGAAAACTTGAGCAGTAATTAATCAGGTAGGTTACATATTGAAAATAAAAAGAAAACAAATTCTTCAGATTGTTGGACATTTGTAGAGTATGTAAAGATCCCTATTTGAAAATTTGAAGATTTGTTATTATCAGCTGGACTACTAAAATTTTCAAAATATTTACCTCTTTGGATATTTCTCAAGAAGAGCACCCAATTAAGCTTCATTTCTTTGTTGTAGTTGTGACTAATCGTGAATGTCGAAACCTTGTGCAGTAATTAATGCACGCACTTGTTGAAAAGGAAAAGAAAACAAACAATCCCCTTGCAAAAGTAATGACGACAATTTAGAGCTTTAAACTCTCAAATTGCTCAAGACTAAAAAATTCTGCGTATACGCCGCTGTGATTTCGAGATCCTGAAAATATAAAATTCTAGTCAGTAGTTCCTGCACGTGTTCAATTACTCACTGATTGCGCATAATGGCACGCGGACAAGATTATTTATTTCCGTTAAACAGATTTTGTCCATTACCTTCCAAGAAAATTTCGATGTAATTAATCGTTTATATGAACGCGTACACAACAGAGGCTCGGCCTTATCTCTAAATAAGAAGACAAAAGCGACGTGCATTTTCGTTCAACAACTTCAAGGTTGCATTCTTTGGACAAGTTAAAATAAGGCGAGGAAATAAATGCTCACAAGTTTCCGTAAGTGAAGTTGTAATTTTAAACTAATGCAAAAAATTAAAGGGTCAAAATAATTTCCGATTTTTACGTGATTTTTGACGGACTGTATTTAAAAATTTTCGTTTTACGGAGTTTTTTTTTCTTTTATTGGAAAACTTTCCGGACATTGAAGAAAACAAAATACAATTGTTTCCGCACGATTCAGCTTTTTCGTCCTATGCTTGTGTTCATCAACTTTTAAATAAATTAAAATTAAAGTTGATCGCCCAAACCAGATTTCGACCCCGATTTATACCGTTTTTTGGGACAAATTTCTAATTAATTTTTCTGCAGTCTGTAATCACTTAAAAAAGTATTTTTTCCAAAACTACCTTTTTTCTTATCTGAAAAGAAATTCTTTTTTTTTATCAATTTAAACGTTATTTGGTAACGTTATTGGTAAAAATGTGAGAAAACCTCAAAAAAATGTTTTTTTTTTAATTTTAACTGATTATGAAGTGTTTAAGCTCAAAAAACGCGACCCTTTACTTTTTTCAAAAATTTGACTATTTGAAACAAAGAAACGATTCGCTAGATCGAGATGAAACTTCACAGGATTCTTCCGGGTATTCGATATACTGTAAAAGTCACGTCACTTAGTCATTTTGTGAATATTTCTAATTTAGCCGTCAATTTTCTAAAAAACCATAAATTACCCTTTTTTCCAGTTTTTAAAAATTCGTGTAAAAGATGAAAAAAAAAAAAAAATCCGAAAAGATGCGGCAGCATGTTATAGGATATTTATTCCAGTTTTCGAAACTGTCCTTCAATTCTCTGTAGAGATGTTTTAAAATCTTATGAGCTTTGACCTTCATATGCGCAGAAACATAATTACGACCGTCGCCTAAATTATTCTACGTCCTAAAACCATTACACCTATTATTCACAGTCTCTCTCGAGCTCTAGCGTAAACAAGCCTTTGATCCGATTACAAATATCATAATAAAATGCCCTATTCTTTATTATTTTAATTTAAACAATAAAAATATATATAACGAACGTTCGCCAGTTGACTTTATTGATGCCCGAGCGCCTTAGTTCATTTCTAGTTGTAATGA
>NW_019416827.1:171614-239650 GCF_000390285.2 Anoplophora glabripennis
AAAAAAAAGCTTTAATTTGGACCATTATTAAGAAAGTTATGACCAAAAAACCAAAAAAGAGCGTTTTTTTTGAAAATTTTATAACTTTTGAACAAGTAATCAAAAAAATCTGAAAATTTACCAGAAAGGATTTTTTGAGGAGTACTAAAAAATATAAAAAAATTAAGGAAATCGAAAATTTAAATTTTTCGAACCGTCCGATTTGGCGTGGAATGCCCCATATATAACGAACGTTCGCCAGTTGACTTTATTGATGCCCGAGCGCCTTAGTTCATGTCTACTTGTAATGATGCACATGGTCTAGTTTTGAGTCAATGTTTTCACAACGTGCTTATTAGAAGAATTATGGGGATACGCCACGCCTTTCGCGCATTTCGCGGCTCATGAGACATTAAAAGACCTCTACGACCATTTGTCGCCGAGATATCGATGATTGAAGACAAAAGGATCCTTTTCCATTAAAAGTCCGATATTTCGATGAAAAATGATCGTATCTAAATTTAAAAAAGAGGAAATTGAAGTTGAATAAACAAGCTATCTGGTCCATGCAATTGCTTTGCTGAGAAAAATTTTTCGAAGTCCGTGGAAAAATTATATATTAAAGTGGTGACATTTTTGCAAGACCTATTGTATATTGTACCATCTTGATGTCTGTCAATGTCTAAAGTCCTTTATTTTTACTAATTAACCTTTTTTTATTTAAGGTATGTATTTACTATCCATGTGCAAAATATTTGTGTTACTTTTCTTCTTTGTAATTCATCCATACCTTTCATACACTTTAAACTAGACTTTAGCATTATGGGGTCATGAAAATGTATGTAATTTTCTCAAGTAAGTAATTCCATATATTTAAATACGAGTCAATTACAATATAAAAATTGAATTGAATGGACAATTCAATATCTTCCCTATAATAAAGTGTATAACGATAAATGTACCAACCTACCAATACTTAAAAAAGATCAGGTAGATTTTGGTTTTAATTTATTTTAAGAGTACTCTGCGATTAGGGAAAACAGATAATGTAAATTTAGCGCCATAAAAATAAAAGTAAATATACATATTGTAAAGTAATAAATAATCTTATACGCTTAACATATGCTTCTAATTTTTTGCGGATTCACCAGCATAGAAAAAAAAAAATTGGCGCAAAAACACATTATAAATTGTTTATAATACTCGTAATATATATTATTATAATTTTGAACTACCTAAGCAAAAATTATTTCACTTATAAATCTTAACTAAAGACAAATGTTATTTCGATTACGATGTTCTTGAGCGGGTATACCAAATAAATGTATTTTTGATTCAAAGTAGTCGCTTTTCCTTTGCAGGAATAGAAAATACCTGTATCATTTTTTTATATTAAAACAGATGTATAAAACTACATTGCAGAAAATCAAGACCGTAATTTACAACAAACAACTCAATCAGTCAATATTAGTATCTACACACACATGATACGTATATATAGGTAAATGCCGTTTTATGGAACATTGATAACAGGTGACTATATAGCAATTCATGGGAAAAACTTGTTAGAAAACGATTATATTCAGAGTGATGAACTTTTACCGTCTGTAACGATGAAAAAGTTTATACTTGAGTGAACTGCAATAAAATACTTGTATGTTAATATGTTACTTTTCTATTTTGCTTGGTAGTTTTCCATAATAATTATTACCCATTGCGTTTCTATGACTGCCCGAGCAGAAGCTTAAAGGAGAATTGTTGATAATCTAAATAATTTTGCATAGTAATTGAAACATTGTTAAATTTTATTCATACAATAACACTGAAATTCGGGAGGTTTGCTTAATATGGAATATTTGCTCAATTTAAGTAAGTAATGTAATTCCAATGTAAATTATTATACTTACATAAATTAATAAAGGTGTGTTCCAATGTAAACAGGACTTTAAAAAATAAGAATAAAAAGTTTTTTTTGGTTCAATACAACGATTTGCACAGTCTAAAGGTATGTCGAATGAATGTGCACAAAATGCTTCCAAAGGCGGTTACGGGGAGTGGTTGCCAGTTAGAATTTAGGGATTTTTACTTGACAGTACCAGCCTTGCAATATGCCTGCCTAAGCTCTGTTTCATTTATTATACCCATATCCAAAATAATTTTGATTAGTATGCATATTGCTCCTGACTTCCATACCAGGGAAGGCGGAAAAATTTAGTACAAAGTATTGAAAAAAAAATCAGATATAATTAAGTAGTTTTATATCAAGTATTATTGAAATATAGTGATTGACATTTATTTTAAACATATCTAGATCCAGACATGCGACATGGAGCATAAAATGGAGTAAGGCTGTACTAAAATGACTGTCCAAACAAATTTACGGCCAATTTATTCGGAAGGTTACCAACATCCCTTAAATATTACATAATATGGATGCTAAACGGACCTAGACTACTAGTGGATATACTAAAACTAATCGCATTATTTTTTTTGTCAAAACTATTTCACTGCCAACTAGTACACACGTCAATGGTTAAGCTGCCTACATTTGTAAAAAATCTTGAGTCCGCCAATGGCTTCCCCATAAACAATAGAACAAATAATGTTTCAACTTGTTTCTTCTAAATTTAGTGACAACGGAGATAAAGAGGTTAATGTAAATGGGCGATTTTTTTTTTAAAATCCTGTACTTCTAAAACTAATCAAGTTACCCAATATCTTTTGGTATAGTCTTTCCGATCTCAATTGAAGAACCAAGAGGTTGGCAGTATGTACCAGTCTCGGTCGCTGACGCTGACTTGTTTCCATTTTTATTTAGCCATATCCATATGCAGTCTAGTCGCCCAGTTGAAAAATGAGCGCGCAGACAAACGCGGCACAAACACAGCCGCACTGGGCCAACTGGTCATAAATTCGTTTGTCAACAAATGGCCTAGCAGTGCAGTGCAGCAATGCGGAATTTGGTGTGATTCAGGTAATTTTAATTTATAATAGGCACCTTCTATTAATCATTTATATTACAATTGCGAAAGGGAGAAATATGAGGGATATTTTGTTTACTAATATTATCACAACATGGCATTTTGGAGACCTTTTGAAACGGAACAAAAGGAAATTTACCATCAATATAATAAAATTGTTTGAGGACATAAATAATAAAAATATGTTGTTGGTCAAATGAACATACAGGCTGTTACAAATTCGATTTTCACTACAGGGACCTTGGAAACGGTAAGAGGTGCAAAGTACAGTGGATGGCCAAATTATTAGGGACAGTACTCAGTTTCTTCTATTTTCTAGTTTGACTGATTTTTGTGAGCAAACAGTTGGTTCTCTGGCTTGTAGCTATTTTTTGTTGAAAAGAGTGTATTATTAAGATCATGAAAACAACGAGTTACGTGGGCGAAACTATTTATTTTTTTCGTAAAAGCTATATGTGCATCAATGGAAATCTGCTAAAATTAATCTTAGTATTTAGTGATACACCCTTTGCCGAAATTAGAGCTGTTATGTCTCAAGGCATGCTCTTTATACAGACTTTAGAATTCTGTTGGAGTTCGACGTTGTGATGCCATTCTCTGATGAGAGAGTTTCAACCAATTGGTGTTTGGTGGTGATCACCTCATTAGCAATCGCCCGTTTGGTGAGTCCCCACATGTTCTCTCAGGGCAAAATGGTAATGCTTTTTCGGCCAGGAATACACTAACACTCCTGCCTTTGTGGCACGGTGCCTAACCGTGCATAAAAATGGACCCTGCATCACCAGGACACCATTCTTCGATCTGTGGCAGTAGCTGGATTTTTTTTATTCGCTTATACGTATCCTGCCTCATGATCCCCTCACGATATATAGGCGTCTTATGCCCTTTGCTGAAATCACAGACCATACCATGACACTAACCGGGTATTTAACCCCCACCACAAAGCAGTCTGGATGGAACTGCTCTTTCCAAGACTTCGTCGGAGAATAGAACTTTTGTCGACCAAAATTTGAAACGCTGATTCGTCGGAAAATATTGATAATCACAAAAAAAATCTTTATTAACACTATTTTAATTATTTGTTCTCATTCGAATGCAGTCTGCAACAGTCATATTCTGGAGTTATTGGGCCCATTGCAGCCGCATCTTCTTCATGACCTCCATCAGAGGTGTTTTTTTGGTCGACAACGGCCGATCAGGTTTTCTTCTGACAATCACCTTCGGACTGTCATTTGGGAAATTACAATTCCTTCATTGTTTATTATAGTAATTCTATACGAAATATCAATAACGTTTTGATAATTTGTGATAGTAAATACTCACGAAAAATGACTTAACATTATGAGCTGCAATACAAAATAAAAAAACTTTGTGAAGACCTATTTGTTTTTTCAGAAGAATTTGAACTATAGTAGGATCGTATTCGATGCAAAGTAAAGCAAAAAGTTGTCGGTCTTTTATCAAAGGAAAATCGTGTCATCATTTTTAGGAGGCGTAAGATAAATCATTTCAAATTTAAAATGAAATTCAATGTAAAATCTGAAATACCGCTGCATACACACTGTGTTCTGGTAGTAGCTGTAGTCGCCCAGGTGCGTCGAGTGTACGAACTGGTCGGTTATACGTCAAATACTAACCTGGCGAGCTTTGCCGTCAATTAGAGAGCGCTTCCAAAAAACAAGTAAACAACAGTGGTGCGTACAGAGGTGAAATGTAGTACATATGTGGAATTTAGGAAACAAATTGGATTTATAATAAATTACATTTAAAATAAATAGTTTATGAGAATAAAGGAATTGTTGTAGGAACAAGGGTGCCAGACCTGAACTGATCCCCTCGTCCCTTCATAATGTATAAAGAAATTATTCAATTTGTAAAACCCTTAAAAGCATACTTCATTGGTTCCCTTGACAGACAATGATTTATTACTTTTCATCGAATATGATCCTACTATAGAATCTTCATAAATATGAGTACTGTGCCAACCGCTGTAGCTTAAATGGGGGCAAAGTTGTGTAATCAAGGGACCAACATTATGCCTCTAAATAATCAAGGCTAACATGATTAGTTTTCGAAATATTTGAAAAAAAAACGAAATTTTGGATATCCGTTTTTGTTTCATTTCAGACTTATTCGAGGTGATATTGAAAAAAGAGGAACACTTTCTCATGGCCACTTTTTGCCCTCTATCGAATGGTATAATCAATTTTTATATGTAACGTTTCGTCTCTTCAGAACCATCATCAACTTCATTTTTTTAAATACTACCCTAGAAATTTTATTACAGTTTTTGCAAGCCTCATGATCCCTAATACCTATACTGCCTCAGCCCGAACCAGATTCAGACGTTTTGTCTTGAAAAATTCATCTTCGGTGTATTCGTTCCAAATTTATCCATATTTTTTATTTAGATTTCTTTGTTTATTGAATTATCGTACACTGTAAGTGTCGTTAGACCCTGTGAAATCCCTTTAGTTGTTTAAACTACTCACTGTTTCCTTTATTTTCAGTCGTAGAATGCCCTGGTAAAATGTCACGGGTTCATTCCAGGGCACCCTGTAAATAATATTAGGCCAAGCGCTCTCTCCCTCGCGTTTCTTCGACTTACTAAAAAATTCGACAAACCCGAGCCCTGGTTGCCACTACATTTAGGCGGAATTAATCAATTTGCAGCTCATTTTCGCGCACCCCTGCCGCCGCCGCCGTCGCCCCGTCGGTCGGGGGCTCGCACCCCTTTGGCGCGCCTACATACGGTGCGGTGGGTGGCGCGGTGGGGCATAATGGGGGCCCCGCGGGCCATCGGGGACATCTGGGATGTGCGTGCACGTACCTCCGCCACCCCGATCGATATGGTGAACCGGTCACCCCCGGGTGTCGGGGTCCTACCCCGGTCTGTGCCGTCCACGTCCACTACAACATGACACTCCTCGGTAAACAGCCTGATCGATAAATGTAAACTAATGACACACAATCCGTCCGACGTAGGGACGGACAAACAGACGCGACCCTCAGGTCTGCGGAACCGAATAATTTAGATCGCTTCGATTCTGCTTTACGAAGCGATTTGCAGCTTCCTTGCGCGAGAGCGCAGCAGTTCTTTTTTGCAAGTTCTGGGAGGAATCTGGTGATTAATTAAACAATCGATGCATTTTATACTATAAATATTATGTTTATTTCTGCAGAAGTTAGCGACTAATTTGAAACTATCAGAGATATTTGACTAATTGGTTCGCTGAAAATACATGATAGCTTAAGTGACCAAAAATATCTGATAGTTTGAAAACATATTGAGATTGCTGCAGAAACAAACCTAACAGCTTTGTTCCTAGAGCAATCCAAAACAATTTCCGACAGTCAGCGCATGCGCATCCCGATAAAATGTTTACATACGGTTCAAAGTTTATTGTCAAATCAAATGCTGACTGTTGGAAACAGTTTACAATGTACAGAAACAAGCTATTGAGTAATCACATGAAGTTATAAAAAGTCTACAAAATTATCTACAATATTGTATTAATACAAAAGTTGCACGATTGTTCATGAAATTTTAGAACATGGTATTAGAAAACCAAATGAAGTCCAAACAAAATGGCCGCGGATGTTAACTTTGTTAGTTTAAATGGAACACCCTGTATATTTTTACGTATTTGGATAGAACGTTCCCTGTCGAGCATAGTTGGGTCCGTCTCTAACAATAATCATTTTAATTAAATAACATAAGCTGTCAAACAATAACAATGTTGTCAGATTTAGTTAAAATTTTTAAGTTTGCGCATTTTGAAATGTATCAATGCCCGATATGTCAAAATATATAACAACTAAATCTGTGAATCCTTACGTAATTGGAAAAAGGCAGAAATGCCTGAAAGAGGTCTAACAATTACAAAATATATTATTTTCTTAATAAAAAAATCTTCTTTTCGTTTTTTAATGATATCTCGCTTATTGTTAGAGATGGATCCGACAAACCATATATGACTATGCTCAATAGGGAACGTTCCAAATATGCAGAAATATACAGGGTGTTCCATTTAAATTAACAAAGTGAACATGCACAGTCAATTTGTGTGGACTGCATTTATTTTTTTATGATCATTTTTGAAAACTTCATGAAAAATCGTGCAACTTAACTCAAAAAATAAAAAAGTTAATGAGGGGGTCAAAATATAGTGAATAACCCAGTACTTCTCCATTTTTTTTGTAGGAAAATTGTAGGAAATTTTGTTGCGATATCAAGGAAATATATCTGATTAGCTGTTGCGTTTATTAAAATAAACATACTACACTATAAAAGGTGTTTTGTAATAACCTCATCGTGTTCTAGGCAAACGATATTTTTTTAAATAATTTCTTCTTATGAAACAATAGATCTAATCGACTAAGCCCACGTCCATATGAAACTGTATGCTTTAAAAATTTTTTCTATCGCCTGATAAAGTTTTCACTTTAAAACCTGATCTACCCTGTATATACAAGGTGATTCATTAACAATGGGAAAATCGAAAGCTGAAGATACTACACGTGAAATGGGGACCATTGGCGCAAACATCCTTATCCGAAAGTTGATAGTTTCAGAAATACAGGGTGTTGAAAGTTAAAATTTTAAATCGTTTTTTGCGATTATTCTGAAAATATGTAGGTTAGAAACTTGAAAATTTGTAAAACTATATTTTTTTAGACGACGAATAAGATGCGTGTTGTAATTTCAGCATTGCTCATAGAGGGCGCCACTGACAACCAATTTTACTGAAAATTTAGTTAATAACTTTTTACCCTGTATGTCTAACATGAAACTTGATTCAAAACCTGAAAGAGCAATCATTTTTCCATTAATTATGTACCCTTGTTTCATTTCGGTATCTCGATCCTTTTTCGAGAAAAATCGATTTAACACTATGTTTTGATAATATGAGAAATTAAAAGCGAAACAAACCAAGTGTTTCTTCGTGTTATTACATCAATGAAGAATAAAACAAATGAAATCGTAATAATGATTCAAAGTCAGTGTTCGAAGAATCCACCGTTGACATTTACACACTTTACACAACGTTTTCTGAGAGATCTTCGAATTTGAAACAACATATTGGGATTGCGTTTGACTTCGTTGGCAGCGATTTATATTCTTTGCCACAACTCTTCACACGAACCAACATATTATTCCAAATAGAAAAATGAAGAGGATTGAAGTCCGGACTTTTGGGTGGCCAAGTAAAAATGCTTCCACGGCTTGAAGAAGTTCCAGTTTATTTAAGAAGAGACATGTGGTTCATGCACGACGGAGCTCCACCACTTTTTTCTTGGCCAGTGCGTGCATATTTAGATGCAGTTTTTCCAAATCGCTGGATTGGCCATGTAAGCATTTTTGCTTGGCCATCCAGAAGTCGGTACTTCAATCCTCTTGATTTTTCTATTTGGTCTCGAATGAAAGATATAGTTTACAAAGAATCCATTGGCTCGTGTGAAGAGTTGTGGTAAAGAATACAAATCGCTGCCAGTGAAGTCAGACGCAATCCCAATATGTTGTTTCAAACTCGAAGATCTCTCAGAAAACGTGTAAACTGTATCAGTGTCAACGGTGGATTCTTCGAACAATTACTTTAAATCATAATTACGTATTTTATTTGTTTTATTGTTAATTATTGTAATAACACGAAGAAACACTTGGTTTGTTTCGGTTTTAATTTCTCATATTATCAAAACATAGTGTTTGTTAAATCGATTTTTCTCGAAAACGGATCGAGATACCGAAATGAAACAAGAGTACATAATTAATGGCAAAATGATAGCTCTTTCAGGTTTTGAATCAAGTTTCATGTTAAATGTACAGGATAAAAAGTTATTAACTAAATTTTCGGTAAAATTGGTCGTCAGTGGCGCCCTCTATGAGCAATGCTGAAATTACAACACGCATCTTATTCGTCGTCTAAAAAAATATAGTTTCACAAATTTTCAAGTTCCTAACGTACATATTTTCAGAATAATCGCAAAAAAACGATGTATTTCCGAAACTATCAACTTTCGGATAAGGCATGTTTGCGCCATTGGTCACCATTTCACGTGTAGTAGCTTTAGCTTTCGACTTTCCCATTGTTAACGAATCACCCTGTAGATAGCTTCCGCTACAGTTATCCACATTTTTTCTCCATATAAGTTCTACCAGTTTCTCAATTTCTTCTTTTACGTGATGTGACAGTACAATCAAACGCTTCAAGAGCAATTATTGCTTTGGTACCTATTTATTTCTGAGAAAATAATTCAAATTGTTCATTATCGACCACATATCGGAGTATTTCAAACATTACATCATTACAACATAAAAATTAGGTCATATAACAAAAACACCCAGTACGGTAGATGTAATCTCGATTTATTTGATACATTTGACTTTCAACAAGCTTTTCACACTTATAGGAAAAAGAAACATTTTTTATTACAGTTCCATCACAATGTAAATCAGAATAACGTTTAATACGTTTATTAATTTTATAGACAAAGTTCGAATGACATTATTAAATATGTTTTGATGTAGCGGTCCATATGAACACCCTCCAAAAAAAGAACTAAACATGCACTAAAAATGTAGTTTCCATTACTGCGCTGTTTTGTTTATGCAGCATAATAACAAACTCCAGTCGTTATTATTCGCTGAAAACAAATATTCGTTTGCATGTTACGGGTAATTACTTAAGTACAGGATTTCTGCTAAAGAACGGATCAAATTTCATCAGTAGATCAAACATAATGACGGTAGTTCATATAAAAATTTGTCGGTGAAAGCTTCGTTCTCAAAATACAAGTGTTATTCAGTTAAAAAACAATTAAACATAATAATTTAAATCCATTCTTGGAAACATATGTTGCAATTGTTTTTTAATTTTACATAATTGACAACATCTTGAACCTCTGCTATTACGTATAGTTTTAGTTGAATTAGAATAATCATTTTATTACATTTTCTTTTTGTTTTAAAATAGAATCTAATATTTTAAATTTTATGTAAATACAAAGAAAACACTAAATCAAAGCACATATAAAAATTATCAAATAACATAAACTAGGAGAAAATGACTGGATTCGTTAGTTATGTGAACAATTTTTAACCCGTTGATAATGATTTTTGTTTTATTTGTACTATAAATTAAAGATTAATTTAATTTAATTCAGTTAATTTATTAGAATTTCTAATTATGTATGTATGATCTAGATATTAATGTATCAATTATTACTGTCCTCTGTTCTTATTATAAATAAAAAATAAAGTTCTTTTTCTATATTATAATGATTTGAATGAAACTTGACGTACATAAAAATCCTTAAAGGTTCATAACTTTTGAGTTGTCGAGACATTGCACTTGAGTCTGTGGTTTGTGCGGTTTACCATCATTCACATCCTACAAACTTTTCCTTACACCTTTTTTCAATAAGCATCGCACTAGGTGTATTCTCAACGACAGTAATGGAAAGATTAACATTCAAATGTTTTCCACGCAAGCGCCCGATAGTTTTAAAACTTTAAATAACTCTAGAACGGAATCTAATATTTTAAAAGTTAACCAAAAACCGTTTTTAATATATAAATTACCATTTACGTTAAAAATAAGTAGTATTGTACACGTGAGTGCTTGGGGTACTTTTCTATCCACATGGAATCATTTACGCTTGCACACGAATGAATTGCGAGTTTGCCAAGTTATGTGACAAGAAAATTATTTATGTATACTTCAGGTTGGTAGGTACAATGTAACGAATGCATATTGCAATTAATACTAGTTTAAAAAGCTGTGTGTTGAAATATATTTAAGGAAAAGAGTGCTTACCTAATCAGCGAAAAATAATATGTTAAATATAAAATAATGCGTAAAGATTAGCGAATTTTATAAATTTATATACCATCTCGACATACCCAATTCCGTTCTACATTTTAATCATAAACTGAGTCACTTTAAAGGAAAATACAATAGTACGGCACCCGAGCTAAGAAGTGACTTGTTGACGGGACACTTTTGTAGAGGATTTCGCAACGAAAGGTCATTGACACGCTGCAGCATTAAATTTCGACTTGCATCACGGGAACTCGTGCATTAAACCGATGCACTACTATAAATATTTATACGAATCCCGTACTGTTGCTTGTTTAGCGAAAAAAAGTATTTGCGAATCGAATGCGAAATTCCTGAAATACCGCCAAATATAGGTTTTTCTAAAATATTTTGGAAAAAAGGACTCAACCGAACGAATATCTTGTGTATGATTTTTAGTATGTTGTAGTATGTTCATAAATATCTCAACAAGTTTTCTATTA
The DNA here is from genome assembly GCF_000390285.2 of Anoplophora glabripennis. Classification (NCBI taxonomy): domain Eukaryota; kingdom Metazoa; phylum Arthropoda; class Insecta; order Coleoptera; family Cerambycidae; genus Anoplophora; species Anoplophora glabripennis. Next base: position 182,877 of record NW_019416827.1, read on the forward strand.
AAAAGTCGGGCATTTTTTCGAAAATAAAAACAATTTATTTCATTACATATTTTACACGATAAATTGTACCGCGCTATAAAATATTTGCACACATTTCAGATTCACCCTGCCTGCACTTAAAAGAGTAGAAAGAATATATTTTAAAATATGATAAGTATGCGTTTTACATTTTGTTTGAGTAAAAATCATGGCAAATATAAAAAGATAACAAGTAAATTGTTATCAGTGTATACATACACACAGAAATGGAGCCATTTGCGACTTGTATGTATCGCGGTAGTTTTAACCTCAACAAAATCGTTAACCATAGGGAGCGATGGAGAATTGTCACATGTACGTTTTTAGTGTCGTGTTGTCTGTACTATTACAATGAAGCAGGGCAATTAGATGAGGCTACTATCAAATTTTATAGGGAATTCAATCAATAAAGCTCGTATTGGTGCAAACACTGTCACGCTGATGTTTGTACAATTTCAGAACCAGTTTTAATTGGGCGGTATTCCCATAATAACAACTGAAAATGGAGGAAAATGGAGTTTTCTGTGGTATAACTTCGTCTTTCTCTAGTAAGACTACATTTAATTTCTTCACCTTTATAGCTCACTTTGTAGTAACGGCAATAAATCTTTAAATTTTTCATAAAATTTGTTAATTTGTTTATAACTGCTTTTCCTTAGCCATTTTAACAACAATTTAATTCTGCTTTGAATGAAACCTCTATTTAACAATATTTTAGGTCATGTAACTCCTATAAAAGTATAATAAAATAAACATTCAAGTTAATTTTGGGAAAAGTAAATTATCGTACTCTCCATGTACGTTTTTCCATTAGTGATCAACCAACAAAACCATTTTAGGTAATGTGAAATGTAAATCGTGATATAATGGCTTATATAATTTAAAAAAGTGCAGTTAAAGACAGATGCGCGTCGTAGTTATATAACAGACAAGTTGTTGCTATTTTCTACCGCATTTCGTCCACGATTGGTTGTATTTCCAGGTGTTATGTTTGATTCAAGGTTGTCAAGTACCAAGTCGGATATGTTTGTTGCATTTTATGAAGAAATTCATCCACTTGTTTTATTGCCTTCTCCACGAACAGTGACGCGTCCAGAGATATATCATTAGCATGTAATAAAACGAGTTTTTCACCAATTATCCCAAATATTTTGAAAAATTACTAACAAATCTCAAAAAAGCCTGATTGGTTGCTAATTAACGAAGGATAATTTTTGTGTCAAAATTGGCTTTTGATCAAGATTAACTGTTTGTTAATGAAAGAAACAATTAATAGTAGCCTTCATTTTATTTTTTGCAATGCCATCTATATTTGTAAAAATATTCTTTTTTTTTTCAGCGTTTCCTAATGCCCATCTATTTAAGTTTTTGAACTTCGCAATATTTACATTGAATTAGTGATCACGTTAGTGATGCCAATTTAATGTAACAAATAATTGTTTATAAAGACAAATTTTAATATTTCGTAATAAATAATTTTGTTTATTTCGGGCAATCATTCTAGAGATGAAACTAATTGAACATATACTTCAAGAAAAACTGACGTTATACGACTGAGGTGTTGCTTATACAGGGTGGCCAAATGAAAACGAAATAGCCATTTTCAAGAATTGCGTCAAGATTGTAGAAAAACGCTCAGACCCGTCGATTTTAGATTAAAGGGGGACATTTTTTGCTGGTATTTTTGACTCCACCACTTTCACCCCCAAGCAAGGGTAAGCATCACCCATCACTTCAAAATATTTAAATGGCATTGGGGGTTGAGTAATATTTCTTTTGAAAGCTCTTACAATTCTCTTTACACCAGACTTTAAGTTTTATAATTCCAATCAATACTTATTAAGAATTTTGATTTTAAAGTTGAAACTTATGTACAAACAGTTAGTAACGGTAAAAATGTCAGTCATTCGAGTTAAGTACGCCAATGGTATAAATTTAGTATGTCTTGCGTTACATTGGTTTTTGGCGATTTGTCATCAATTTCGTAAAAAAACACAATTGTAAAAAACAGAAATTAATGTTATACACACACAATGAACGGAAAATTAGTGGATTCCAAATTATTTTCTAGTATTATTTGGAAGCGTTGGTTGGTAGTTTATTTAATTGTGTTTTTGAAAATTAAACAATATGGTTTAATACATTGCGGAAAGGGTAGATATCATTTCGCTTTACTTTATGAACAATAAATGTGCGAATAAAACAGCTCAGCTATTTTATCCAAATCGACATGTCAGGAGGAAGTATGTTCTAGAGTTAGTAAAAAAATTTCAAGAGACAGGGAACGTAGCCAATAAAAAACAAGAAATTGAAAAATCTATAGTTAATGAAGCTAGTGAAGTTGCAGTTTTGGGACAAGTTCATCTTGATTCTACATTAAGTACGAGGCAGCTGGCATCTGTGTCTGGGATCAATCGGACTAGCATACAAACCATTTTGAAGAAGAATAAATTCCATCCATACAAAATACATTTAGTCCAGGAACTTCATAAGGATGATTATGACCGCCGTTTGCAATTTTGCGAAATAATGGAACGATCCACAGTTCCTTTTTAACATCTGTTTTTCTGATGAATGCAGTTTTTTTTTTGAACGGGACGGTAAATCATCACAATTCCCGCTATTGGTTCGATTCAAACCCAAGAGTTTTTCACGAGGTGCATACACAACAACCGGAAAAATGTAAATTTTTTTCAAAGTATTGGGCGGAATTATAAAATTTAAAGTATGTTGTAAAGAGAAATGTAAGAGCTTTCAAAAGAAATATTACTCAACCCCCAATGCCATTTAAATATTTTGGGGTGATGCTTACCCTTGCTTGGGGGTGTAAGTGGCGGAGTCAAAAATAACAGCAAATAATGTCCCCCATTAATCTAAAATCGACAGGTCTGAACGTTTTTCTACAATCTTGACGCAGTTCCTGAAATTGGCTCTGTATCGTTTTCATTTGGCCACCCTGTATAACACAGTGTCATTCATATAACCCCCTTACCTTTTTTGCCTTTTTATCTAGCAAAAAATGGTAAAGACGGCAAATATACAGGGTGCACCATTTAAAAAAACATATTTCGGTTTATACCTCCTAAGTATTCAATTGTTTTTTATATAAATATTCATCCGCTGAGTCCGCAAGAAAATTACTAAAATGTTCTTTAATTTTTTGCTAGATAGAAAGGCAAAATATATAATACGGTTGGAATATTATGTGAACAACCCCCTACAATTAAATTGTTAAAATATTTTTCCAACATTGACTTCATTTTTGTTTTTATTTTTAGATTTTACAAATCGCAACATTATCTGCCACAGTATAAATGCTAGTGTAATGTTTCTTTCATTTGATTTATATTTTTATAAAACATTTATATGATAATTCAAAAAAATATTGCTACATCCGATTTAATATCTATACAGGGTCGGAAAGTCCCCCTGGTTCATCGGCCGTTACGTGAGAGCCATAAAGTAGGTCATAGAAATCCGTGCGATAGAGAAAGATGGCTATAATGAAGGAGTCTAATAGTCACCGCCCATTTCGCCCTTCCACAAATAAGAAGTGGATCTTATTTGTGGAAGGCCGAAATGGGCGGTGACTATTAGACGCCTTCATTATAGCCATCTTTCTCTATCGCACGGATTTCTATGACTTTCTTTATCGCTCTCATGTAACGGCCGATGAACCATGGGGACTTTCCGACCCTGTATACCCACGACTAAGTCTACAAGACATTTATAAGTACATTTATATTTGTTACAGGAAAATTTGCCAACACCTGAATCTTCTGAAGGGAATGAGGATGAACATTATGGAGGTAAGAATGACTTTTATTTAACGTCAACTTTCTGTAGTGTCGAAGAAACATATATGTTAACAAATTCACAGAATGCAAATTTAAATTCATTTATATTTATACCTATATATTTTTCTACGACGGTTAGTATTCATGAACATTTTTTTCATTACACACAATTTTTTGATATTCTTACACGAAATTCTTTGATATTCCTACACGAAATTCGTCTGTCCTCATGTATGTGCAGGATATAAACCAAATTTTCGATATAATTTTAAAATGCGGCAGGGTTGGTGTTATACTTAATGGTTTGATTTTTTAATTTACATTTTAGGAACTTTGGTTTTAGTGGCATTCGATTTATATTTTTTTATTCAACATGAAGTTCCCATACAAAAATATTATTTTTTAAATATATTATATCATTTGTGGCGCTTTTACATTATGCTATGACGAAAAATTTTCTTTAAAATAAATTTTTTTGCAACAATCACAGCTGCTGTTTCTCATAAAGTTATTAAATTTGGTACAACCGCCTGTTTTTATTCCCTAATTTTTTTTTATACCATTCAAAGGAATTTTTAATTTAAAATCGAGATTGTGATAAATTGAGAAATTGAATTATTGCTATCAATATAAGACTTATAACAAGCAAAAATAAAATTGATTTAAATTGAAGCATTTTTCTCAATATCTAGACGTAAGCAATTTAAATGTTTTATATAAAAATATACAATCAGTCTACTATATTTTTCCTGTCATATAATTTTTTAATGGAAACGCAAATTTTAGTTTTTTTAACTTACGAGTAGGTATTAATTTCAAAAGATTGTTTTTATTTTAGATAAAAATTTTCAATCGTACGCCAATAAATTTTTGTCGTCTTTTTAATTGAAGAAAAAATTTATAAATACAATTTTCACAGAAATAACATACATTTAAAAATTCTTTTAGATTCAACTTTGAAACAATAAAGGCTAAAAAAGATCCACCCTGAATATTTATGTTTTTTCCTTTATTTAAAATTGGGTAATAGTATCCCTCTGCTCTTTTTTCAAAAGCAAGGTGAAAATATTTTTTCTAATAATAATTAGCATTCCATGCATTTAAATCTAATTTTTTTCCAAAAAATGTAATTCTTAGGTAATTATTTTGAGTAGTTACAAATATAATAATCCACCAAAAGTAATAATCAATAACACATTTCGTTGAATTCGTTAAAGTTGCTTTAATTTTTTATAGGTAGAAATAACACTCGTTTGTTTCATTAGCTATCACCGAATACTTATTCACGACTCACATCCATTATGTTTATCTTTATTTTCGCAATTACAGAACAATGGTTATTGTTAATTAAGTATATTTATTTGATAAAAGTGTAACCAACCCTGCTAATCGTGATATGATTGGCTGTGCAGGAACTGGGGCTATGAAAGACAGCGACAAGCTCAAGTTGATGCTCTTGGCGTGGAACTACCACAATCAGGCCCAAGGTAACACATACATACACATACACATTTTTTTCTTGAGTTATTGTTGTCCCTTTGTTTAGTTCCTCATCTGTGTTGTAGAAAGTGCCTCCCAATATTTGTACGTGATGTTTCTAAATCGTGGCGCCAAATTTCGGCGGGAGCTGGAAAATGGAATTTTAAAACAAAAGTGGTCACTATAAAATGCAATTTTACGGATTCATTTCCGAACAAGAAATGTGTCACGTTTTATATGTCATGTACCTAAAATGTGTGACCTAGAAAATACGAGCCTTCGACCTGTAATTATTAAAATATAGACGAGCACAAAGGTTCACAAATTTAAACTGGCAATAATTAAAAACGAAAAATTATTATCTGTTCAGAAGATGAAAACAGATTGATTTTCGAAACGTCAACAACTTCTTGAAATGCTATAGTGATGTGTATTTTGTATTTGTCTACTTTTTCAGATTTTTGGTTAGGCAAAACTATTTTCATGTCATTATCTTTTTTTCACAGGTGGGGTCCGACAGAGCTAAATTTTGGTGGAGACCTTGGGTACATCGTTAGAAATAAAGTGTCAAAAGTCCACATCGATCCCATGTATGCTAAAAAAGTTATCCGGGGTCAAATGTAAAAATTTGAGGTTTTTTGGATTTTTTTCGAAAACCGTAAGTTTTATCAAAAAAGTAGTTCAGACAAAAATTATAGATCTTAAAATTATCCACAAAAATGGTCCTTATACTTTTTTTTCTAGGAATCACAATTCCTGAGATATCGCGATTCTAATAGTTGAAAGAATCACGTTCTACATGATATGCACACAGTTCCACACCACCTCTGGGGTAGGGTACTTTGGCGCGTTTTTTAACGTGGTTTCCCCGGTAGGCCTACTCCACGAACTGTTATGACGGAATTTTTAGGGATAATACTCTTTTAACTGCACGATGATTATTGATATTGGTTATTGACTTTAACTGTAGTTCTGATTTCTTTTGATATTTTAATCTGATTCATACTCTTCAAAGTCGACTTCAACAGTCATGTCTTCTTCGATTTCTTCTTCTTCCTCCTCTTCTTCTTGCTGGATGTTCATAAATTGTTCAAATGAAGATGAATCAGCTGTCTCTTCATCGAAATCACATGAACCTTCGTCTGTTGTATTCAATTGGACATTTGAGCAAGATTGGCTTTGGCAATTAGTAAACGCTGGAGAACACAGTAACCCTACTCTTCTACAGCCACATTTAGCACTACAACTTTTTACAATTGCAAAAAATAGTGTTTAGGAGTTTTTCCGGAGCAGTTGGAAGTTTAAATCGGTTCCAAAGTATTATCTGTTAATTTCTAACCCCAGTCTTCTGGGTTCAGTTGATTGCCTAGCCATGTCTGAACTTAATAGTATACTCGATACAAGTGTTGATTAGCCGAAGTCGATGCTGGAGGAAGACAAGATAGTTGTACTTGTTTCTTGTTTCGTGTATTTTTTACAAAAGTTTTTACAATAGAGTACCAGATGTTATTCAAGGCCATGCGAGTAGAGGGGCTTGACTAAGGGACTGAGTTTCTTTTGAGTGTATATTCTCAGAGTAGTATAGTTTATACATATAAGAGACACAAATAGGCATTTTTACTTGTATTAAGTGCCTGACTATGTATATACGTGGCATATACACATAATATGTGCATATCATGTAGAACATGACTCCTTCAACTTTTAGAATCGCGATATCTCGGGAATGGTGATTCTTAGAAAAAAAAGTATAAGGATCATTTTTGTAGATAATTTTAAGATCTATATTTTTGTCAGGGCTACTTTTCTGGTAAATCTTACCGTTTTCGAAAAAAATCCAAAAAACCTCAAATTTTGACTTTTGACCCCGAATAACTTTTTTAGCACACATAGAATCGATAGGGACTTTTGACACTTTATTTCTAATGGTGTACCCAAGGTCTCCACCAAAATTTAGCTCTGTCGGAATTTTCGTTATTTGACCACTATTTTTATGACTAATTTGACCGGACTAATATATGTATAAAAAGAATGAAAAATTTTGTTAAAAAATTACCATTTTTCTTCCTGCTTAAATTTGGCGCAATAATTTACAAGCATCAGGTGTATCACGTGACAAATACTTAGTATAGTCAGATATCTAAATAATAATACAAATATTCTGAAAATAAAACTTAAGGTACCTACACCGAATTTGAAAGCTGACTTTTTAGAAATTATATCGATGATGCTTCGATAACTTACTCTCTGCCGTATATTATTTTTCTTATTCACTAAACTCCAATTTGTGTTCCATAATTATAGATAGTATTCTTAAAGATAGGGGTTACGTTTTCAGAATTTGTTTAATTTTCATTACTCGAAAATGTATACCTTCAAACTAAAACCACTTACAAACCAATGTTGAAAGTACATAAAACTAGAAACGAATGATATAATAAGATTATATTAAATATGTATTTCACAAATCCACACCCATAAATAAATGAAGAATTAATAAAACCTCATACATATATCTTTTATGAAATATACCTACATACCATAGTGTCAGAGTCGATTAAAAGGATCAAATACAAACTTCCCGCCCATTTTTTTTATCATCATGCATATTATTAAATTCGTAAAACATCTGTCAGTGATATGAAAAGGCAAGCAACCCTGATCGCGGTTAGTATTTGGATGGATGACCATCCAGGGAAGGCTGGCGATGCTCGTCCGCCCCTCAGAAAGGATGCAAAACCGTTGGTCCCTTGTCTAAGCAATGTTAAGGAAGTAAAATGTCCTTACCCTACGACAAAGTGAGAGTTCGGCCAAATTTCCACGTTGGTAGTTGCTCGTCTCCTGGTGTCAGTGTTTACCCATAGAAGCAGAAATAGACCGACGTGAAGTCACCGAAAAAAAAAGCAAAAACAAATTCGTAAAATTAAATGTCCGACCGAGTGACTGAAAAAATCATGAAAATAGAAAACTTCTTGATTGATAGGTTAGGGCTATTGAGATTTCTTTGGCTAATATATGGAACTGTTTATTACGATTTTACTTTCAATTTCTAATTTTGTCATTGTTTTAAAATTTGTTCTATGAGATCACTAATTCATACATCCATACATTTTCTTCTAATAAGCTTCTATGAATATGGATAAACATTGACATTTATTGTGCCAAAGTAGTACCTGATTAACCTATTTAAATAAGCGAGTCCATATTTCAACTGCGTTACGAAAATGTCAGTACCATAACGTAATGATTATACAATTGTAAATTATTTATTGAAAAAACATTATTCACGCCAGTTCTATCCAATCTGCAAGTTGCAGCAATCAATAATTCATTTTCTGATATTGCCAAGGTCGTATGTATGGGTAATAAAAATAATATATTGAACTCAAAAATTGCTTGTTGCTCATAAAAAAGGGATGTCCCATTGGATGAAGAACAACCCTAAACTTATTTGAATTTTTTGTATTTAAAATATTTTTTTGCATTATTTTTGTAAGAAAAACTGATGTCGTGATTGAATTCTTCATATCGCTATTTACTAATACCAAAATTTCGTTTCAGTATTGCATACAGGGTCTTTGATGTATTAATTATAATTTTTAAAATGCAGATATATAGAAAGTTCTGTAAAAAACCGATAATTCAGCATTTGAGCTGGTTTTTACGGTCTGTAACTGCACACTGACATTACCCTAAAACAGTGGATATTAGTAACTAATCAAATTTTTTATCGCCCTTAATACAGTTTTTCAAATATGTATATTCATTTTAAAAAACTTTATTTACTGTAGCAGACACGCTATATGCATTATTAAAATAATGAAATGAAATTTTGGTTATAGCAAATAACTCTTCACAGAATTTTTCGAACATAGCTGATAAGGTAGATCTCTATGTTGAAAAAAAGCATTCTCAAAGTGAAACACACTGTATATAGTGAACTTATTACAAATTTTTTATCACATTTGTTCATAATTTTTCGTAATTTAAACTAATTAAAACTTCACTCTAGTTATCCCTGTCAGCCCCAGTTCCTCCGTCTAAGATCTAAACGTAAAGATAAAACGTTGACCTTTTACCTTACAAGGTTACCACCGAGACCTATAAATTAACGCTAAGACAACTAGTCAGACGATTATTTTTGACTTTCGACTGAGGTAAATGACGTTCCAACAGGTGAATTATGGAGACCTTGAAAATTAAAAAAAATATTTAGATATAAACGTCTCATTTTGAAAAATATGGGCGAGTTTCTAAATTCAACAATTTGGTCTGGTGAATATAGGGTCGTTTCTTTTTTTTTGCAAAATATTTAGCAAGGATTTCGTAGGATTATTAGTTGGTGCGTGGCCAATTATGACAATTCTAATTCAGCATTTTTTTCTGTTTACCACAAAAAAACGCGACAAGAAGTGGACGGCGATTATCAGTCAATTTAAACATCGTTTGGACAACAGGTTTTTTATTATTGAAAGTACTAATGTTAATGCGTACTACTTAGGTACCAGAAAATTCTATGATTCCGGTAGACATAAACAATTCCTACTTATGACTTGTCCAAAAAAAAAAAAAGAAAAATTTTCATTAGCGATTAAATCCAGATTTGCACTTAAGTAACTAACTTGCTTTTGACTATTATTATTAGTACTACCAACTTAGCGGTATAATAAAACCTAACAGAATGGTCTATGTAAATGTAATTCTGCAGCTTCCAATAAAGAAGTCATCAAGCCCCATCTTTAATAGTATTTTGAGAAACTTTGTCACATCTTTCAAAAGCATTTTATGTTTGTACAAGGCGTATTTAAATGAAGGAACACAAATATGCCATTGAGACTAAAATAAGTATAATAATTGGGTCAAATATACCCTAGCCCAAAGTTGCTTCATTTGGAACTGACAGGGTGTTTAAATTAGCACTGAAGAAAATATTGTATCTTCATATTTGGTGTGAGGTACAATAATGTGACCATACGTTAGCAAATAAAATTTACACAGTATTCAAAATAAAAAATGTTACTCCACTGGTCAAAATTACATTCAATATTTATGTTGAATTATACAGTCAAGTCAGTTTGTTAAAAAGTGTTCTTAATTTTCTCTAAGAAAACGTAGATTTGCTGTAAATTAACATTATCTGGTAAAATGTAGAACTGAATAATTGCTAAGTTTTATAATTATCATAAGAAACGAAAATATGCAGTTATAAAATATTTTCGAAATATTTCCCTCCTTCCTACACGTAATTTTGGTCAGTGGCATATCATTTTATTTCGAAATGGGGTTTGATTACTGTTTCTAAACCTATATTTGCAGAAATTTAATTTTACAAAATTATGGACTTATCTCCTTCTTGTACCACATGGTCTTCAGTTACGATATTTTGATTTCGAGATAACCTGGTTCTGGTAGCATTCGTGCTCTTTTATTTAAATACACCCCGTAGAAAAATATATATTTTTTGGTATTGTAAATGTGATCATGCAAATTGCAAAATATCTTGAACTCGCATTTCGTGTATCAAATTACCCATAAATACGTCAATTCTGATGAGATGTACCCTTCGCGGACGCCTCTGGTTGTTGCCATTTTCCAAAAACTTATTATATCAAACTCATGTTGCAATACACTTTCCATCAATAGATTATTGCACGGTGTATGAAACCGAAAACATTGGAAACTGAGGAAATTTATCCATAAATGTTTACGATCAAGTTGCAGCGATTAAAACGACCTTGTAGTTATGGCATCCTACTAATGACGTGATGAGAAATATAGTACTACAGATATCCACGCTTTTCACATCGTACAATGGTAATTTAAGTCTATTGATCAACTTTTGTATTGGCGTTAATAGTTTTTATGCCAGTAAGGGTCATATCCTCCATTCATGGTTTTCCCCTTGCGCATATTTCTCTAATAACTGTGTTTAACTTGGTATTTAAAAAATACGACAAGTAAATAATATATATCATTAGTATTTTTAAACAGGCGGTAAATTGACCTTTGTGGTATATTCATTTAAATTGACAATAATTAATGGTCATTGACAGTCCCCAAAATATTGACAAGAACGTATCATTTTCGGGATCTACAAAAATGTGAATGTAATTGGATGATTTTAGTTTTTTTAAATAGACTGTGTTCGGTATAAAACAAATAATATATTAATCATTATGTACTCTCAATAACGTTTTTTTTTGTTTTACAAGATTGCATTTAAAATACAGGGTTCATTAGTGACTTTTTCCAGTATATCTTATTTTTATTAATGCCGGTGATACAAAATAAAATATTTTTGTCATTTTTTTCCGTCTTGAACCACAACCATAAACCCTATATCCTCCAAAATATTAAAAATACCTTAGATGTACTCTAGTTTAGGGATATTATGAAAATAATTCTTTCAGGAAATAATTAAGTGTCCCCCATTTTAACTTATAGGAAATAGAAACGGAAATAGTGATATTCCAGACCTGTCCTCAGTACCTGGTGGTGAAGAGATGGTAGGGCTCTGGGCGCAGTACCACTCCGCTCTGGGGTTGTCCAAGGGGAAGGCCACACCACCTGCCACGAGGGATGTGCCTGTAAGTAAAATATTACCTTCCAAAAAACACATGATTTAAACAATTCATAATTTTAGTTTAAAAAAATATACATAACACAGATAATTGTACTCACAGTCAGTTAATATGGAAACGTAGTGAATTTTGATTTATGGAATTGCTTTCCATATTTTCAAATTATTTTGGTGGAACTGTTCTCAAAAATATTTAATAATAAGAGCGATACCAACACAATTAAGTGTTTATGTTAATTATGTTAATAGCTGTTTAAATCATTGTAAAATATGCAAAGTATTACCTTGTTTAATTATGGATTTGTTGCAGTAAAGCTTAATTATAAAAATATGATTCTTTTTCTGTTTACAAGAAAAAAAAACTTTTTACTACATCCAATCATTCAGGGACATTTCATTTTTTTTGTAGTAACCTGAGCAGTTACGAACAACAACACACTTTTTTAATGAAAACTTAAAATAGTGCACAGATAAAAGCATACATTTAAAAATACACAAAAAATTACATCTCTTTCCTTGTAAACCATACAACTGCATTTATTTAACGTACTATTTGCCATATTGAAACTTTTTTATTATTGAAATTTCGCTTTTATCAACTTACAGATACAAACAAGGTTTTTCTTATTTTTCACAGTTTTTATTTATCTTAAAATTTACATATTTTATAATTTTTCTTATTTAATTCGGTAAAGTGTCTATTTTAATCTATCTAAGAAAATTTAATTTTATGATTTATAAAAATACCGCCCAACTGAATCTATCTGTTCATGAAAAATTTGTATTTTGCACATGTACAGTGTGATTCATTAAGAACCAAGATCCCCCAGATTTTTTTGGGACGCACACTTTATTGAATCAATTACGATGATTCAGTTGGCAATTTCTGACCTGCCGTGATTATTTTTACAGGCGGATTTTGGAAAAAAAACTTTTACGGATTTTTATTTATAAAAAATCTGATTACGTGGCCTAAATCAGCATTATTTAAAACCTCAAATTTGATTAATATATAATGCAGATTAATCGTATTATTCAGTTTTTTAAGTTTTAAATTTATGAAGTTTCAGTTTCAAAATCTAGGAGGCTTTAGAAATAAAAAAATTGCAAATTAATTATCCCTTCTAATTATGATTGGCGTATAAATTATTTTCATTGTATGTGAGTAAGATCTAATACTCGTATCTTCAAAATTGGGTCTCTAATATTTACCCATCGTAGTAGCAGTGACAGTATTGGCAAGTTTTTCATCTCTTTTTATGTTCTTTCCTTCATCGTAAATATACAGGGTGTTTCATAATGACGTGCAAATATTTTAAGGAGGTGTTTAGAAAGTAATAGTACCCCCCCCCCCTAAAATTACTTTCTAAACACCACCTTAAACTATTTGCACATTATTATGAAACACCATGTATGTGATAGATTATTCTGCATTATAAATTGATGAAATCTGAGATACTGGGGGTTTAAAAAATGATGATGATTCATAAGCTTCTAATTAAAATCGCAATTCATCATGAATTGCCAGCTAGATTATTTATTATTCGACAAATACATCTAGAAAGCATATGAAAATGTATTCCATTCGAAACATGCGCTCCAAAAAAATGTTAAAGGGATATCTTGATTCTTATTAGGCTACACTGTATGCCCAATCTGAGACCCCAAGGCAAATTCCGCTTGAAATTTTTTGACTTCGAAAGTTCTCCGCATTGGCCTAAAATCAAAGTTTACAGAATAAATATTCTGTAAACTTTGCTAAAATCATCTAAAAAATATTATGAGTCCCAGACTTCAGTATCCAAATAAATAGAACCACTTTAATTTTCACCAACTGTCACTGCTTTTAGTTGTAAAAAGCAATATATTACTTTTAACGCTTGTATTTTGTGAAACCAAATGTACTTTATTCTTAAATTGCAAAAGTTCTACTTTAAATTTATGAGTAGGTACATACCTCTACGTTGTCACATTTTTTAAGGAAAAACTTTATGAGCAATATAAACCCTTACTAATAAAAATAGTGGATTTTCCCTTTGAAATCCAGACGCATTTGTTTCAGTTAAGTGAAATTATTGTGTCAGGTCAGTTTTCTAAATGATAATATTTTCGTTATATTTATTGCTTGCGCCTCGTATCATCAAGCGCTTTATTTCTCTTGCAGAGCCCGGTGAATGCCGACACAGGTTCAGCCCACGACGAGACCAGTTCTAGCGGGAACAAAGAAGACGAAGACGATGACGACGACGAAAGTGATGACAAAATCGACGCGCAGACCCACGATCCGGAGAGGCTCAAGGCTTTCAACGTGAGTTCTCATCGAAATTATGCAGTTGTCGCGTTTCCTTTACCAAAGAAAAAATCACATTTTTGTCTTGAAAATTTACTCGAGGAATAACAAAATTCGTCGGTATTATCAGTAAGTGCATTTTCAGCAGAGACTGGATATCAGTACAAACGTTTCCCTTCCTGTCTATATTCTGCCGAACTAGGTCGTCTACCTCAAACTTAAAACAAACTTAAAACCGTGATTATTCTGCACATCCTGCTTTTTTCAGAATTGCAGTTTATTTGTACATTTTTATCTGTAATCTTATCTAACAAACATGCTGCACATTTAATAAATATTGCGTAGATTTCTATTATATTATGTCTTTTATAAGTGCTTCTTAATTCGACAAAAAAAAATAGTTAATATTAACGGCGGATGCATACTCCCAAGAAAATGGATGAGGTGTTTATTTGATAAATTGAAATGATAATTTCTTCCAAGTAATTTTTAACTCATGATATTGTGGAATACAACGACTCTGCGGATTAATGCCCTGACCAGTATTGAATAGGGGCGTGTCTCAAATTTTTTTGTGCATTTTATTTGTTTTCGACATTTTATGCAAAAAAGCAGAAACCAGATGTTTATATCAGGACTCTTTCTATAGCAACTGTTAAGGTAAAATTGTAAGATTCGATCGACTTACCTGTAAGGAAGATCAATCTCAATTATTTGAGCATCGTAGTTCTTCTATCATGGGGCCCACCCGCCACTCTTTTTTTTTACCCACAGTGCGATTGGTTCGGTCACAAAATGAACTGGCTGGCTATCAATAAGTAGTAACGGACTGTTACGAAACACTTTTTTCCTTTAAACCTGTGCGCGCGTCATGTATAAGTGAGACCTACCAACATGAAGCATAGAAAAACGGAGATGCGAAAAATAATGTACAATTGATTCTATGATTTAGATATACATACAGCTTCAGCTTGCGATTCGTCAGTGGTGAAGTATTTTGTGTTGGCATTTATTATAATTTTACATTTAAACTGTACTTTTGACCGTTCTTGCGCTTGCCGCAGGGTAAAACAACTGCAAAATTGCAGAATCCAGTTTAATAAAAATTGCTACTTTTTGCAGTATTCTGCCTCTGTCGAATCATTAAGTCTTTACCAATTATTTCGAAAAATTCCAATGAAACATGAAAAACAGAAGAAATTTTGTTGTTTATTGACTATTATTGATAAATATTATATGCAGCGCCGGACTGGCCATAGAGAAAAAAGGGAAAATTCCCGAAAGGGCCGCTTGGCCCAACATTTAATTAGATATATTTCAAAAATTTTAACCTTTTTAGAATGGAAAGCAAAAAAAATCCAAAAATGTTGTCCCTTTTTAAACTTTATGTTTTTTTTTGGGACAATTTATTTAAGAGACATTTTATATGTTCGAAGTACAATTTTTCGTTGTCTGCTGAAATTTTTATTAGTCTTAATAAAGTTTTTGCAAAACATATAATTAAAAGTACCTAACAGGATAGATTGTTCTATGGATTTTTTTTTTCCATAAAAAGTCATAATTTTTAATTTTATTACAAAATTTAGTTAAAAAAGGACACAATTTTTTGAAAACTGCATATGAAATTAATTTATATCAGTGAACGATTTAATACGTGCAAGTTCAAAATTTTCAGCAAATTGCAGGAAGAAACCCTATAGTAAAAATCGAAAAATTGATCTTATCAAAATTGACTTACTAACTTCAAAACATCCAAGTTTTAGAAATAAGCTTTTACTATACCTAATATTATTTTCAGATTTGTCAGATGTATTTTAATCGAAATTGCTGAAATGAATGAAGTTTCACATGTATGTTATTCTTTTCTATACTATTAGGTTAATACATACGATTTAACAGTACGTTTTCCTTGGTTTTATTTTCTTACAAATAATTGTGGTTCAAGAATTAAGTTCTTAGATTACAGTTCTCATATTTTCATGACTTATTTAATATAGAATACAAAATCGTATTCTATGGTTCAAGCTTAATGGATTTAGAAAAGTCTCTAGTAAAAAGTTACCGAGTAAAGCGCTTAAAAGTTGTCGAATGCAAGGTAGAATTATCCACTGAAAAAAATAAAAGAAATAATAAACTAATTGATGGATAAAATAAATAATACATTTAAAAATTTTCAATCTTCTCAACTTTGGAAAACTCGACATAAATAACGACTATTTCAAAACTGTACACTAAAAAAACCCGTTTACTTTTTACTATGGCAGTTTAGAATTTTTTAGGGCCGGCTACTTTGAAAAATTCCCGGGCCGCTTTTTTCTCCCAGTCTGGCGCTGACTATATGTAACATTTTATATCGAATTTCGCTGAAGGAAACCACCCTATTACAAAAACAATAGCTAGTACAAGAGTACCAACAAAAACTGTAGGGTGTTTCTCGCATTTCCTGAGGAGGTAGACAAATATCATTCAAGATGTCACCAGTATTTTCGAGGAAAAAATTAACAAAGGAAACCATATCTCTGTATCTTGATTCGTTCAACAAATAAATGGTATTTTCATTTTTAACCATTTTTTATAACTTTTATTTGGGAAAATATAGTGTGTTTTAACTTTTTATTATCATAAAATGAAGATTATTTAAAAAATACGAGTTCCGTATTTTTCTTATTTCATTTTAACCTCATGTAAGTCATAAAAAAATAAAATATGTGTTTCGATTTCGTTAAGCAAAAATTCAGTGCAAAATGTACTCATTTTTAGAATGTTTTAATCCGTTGTAGTGGCAACATGCGCACTTCAGCATCAGGTCACTCACTGAGCAATTTCTTCAGTACAGCTGGCAATGTTTTTTCCCCATTTCCTTTATTGAAGAGGCGGTAGTGATCTTTAGCGGAGATCGCGGAATTATATATTTATAGAATTCTAAAAAACTGGTGCAGAAATCCATAAGAGTTATATGACACCCCATCAGTGTCTCCCAAGCATTTTTTTTCATCGGATCAAATATATCCATAGCACACTTAATTGCATCAAGAAATAATTGAGTTAATTACAACAAAATAATTTTTTGTTTTATATTTTTAAAGAATTTTAGGCAGGATTCAAAAAATAAAAAATATATAGGATATATTCCATTTTAAAAAAATCTTTTGTAATCATGACATCCTAACTATTTTTAATCTGTCTTCCCGAGAAATGCAAAAAAAACAAAAGTATCCAAATTAGTATACTTTATTTTATACAGTCAAAGTAATGATATGTATATAATAATTATTATAAATATTTCAAATGTTAAAACGAGAAAAGCTATATTTTTCCTTAAATTGTCTACAAATAAAATTTTAACCGTCCATATTCGTAACATCCTTAAATGCTATAATTTTATATTTAACATGACATGTAAATAAATATTGAGAGAACAGAATAATTTGTTCGATTTAAAAGAAATGTGCTGCTTAATAATATGGTAGTCACAGCAATATTGAAAACATAATATATGATATTAAGTTTGAAGAATGATATTTAAATGAAATATACCTACAACACATTTATTTGACACTTCGGTGAAGTAGAACATATTTATTAAAACACGAAATTATTCCCGAGCGATATTTCATCATCAACACTGACTGTATTTACTTATTAATATATTTTTCTTTTATATTTTACTATTTATTAAAGGCATATCAAATGAACTACAAATACCAATTTTTGTTTCAGATGTTTGTTCGGCTATTTGTAGATGAAAACTTAGATCGAATGGTTCCTATTAGTAAACAGCCAAAGGAAAAAATCCAGGCAATTATCGATTCGTGTACAAGGCAGTTCCCAGAGTTCGCCGAAAGGGCCAGAAAAAGAATTCGCACATATCTCAAGTCGTGCCGAAGGAACAAACGTGCCAGAGATCCTAATTCTCCGTGGGATGCAGTAAGTATCTAATTTTACATAAATTAATAATATTTTTTAATATTAGTTTATTCATCAGTACACAGGATGTTGCAGAAAAGTAGGCCAAGTCGTTAACCATAGATTCTTTGAGCGAAAGTAACAAAACATGTTATTTTTCATTTAGGCATTTCTGGTTGAAAATACAGAGTGCCAAAGTTAGATTTTGAAAAGTATTTTTATTAATGGTTCCATTGTTTTTTCAAATTAAATTTAAAATTTTACAGAGTTTTACGTTTTTCCAATATATCTTTGACACCCACCAATAACTTTTTTCTGTTTACTGTAGTTTATGGGTAACCAACCAAAATTTTAAAAGGAGGAAAAAGTAAAATAAAGAAATGTTAAAAAAAAACGACATCCTTGAATGATAGGCATATATAGAAAAAAGTTTGAGGGGTTTAACGTGTTAAATTACACAAAAGGGGTGTCGACAAAATTTCTAATGAATATCTTAAACAATTTAATATCTGTTTATTCTAGATCTTCAAAACAAGCACCTGAATAAAAATGTTTACCCAAAGTATCTGTGGTTAAAGACTAAACCTACTTTTTTGCTACACCCTGTATATACTAGTGAAATTTCATATTTTTCAGTTTAAGCTTTTTTTACAGACGAGGCCAACTCCAGCGCATTTAACCTCAGTTCAGGCTGAACAGATATTAGCGACAGCATGTGAAAATGAAAGCCATAATGCGAAGAGAATGAGATTGGGACTTGAACCTGTCAGTCAACCAATGCCAATATTACCTGGAACCCAGGTAATAATTTTTCTTAATTTTTTAATATTTTTCCATTTTAACACTGCCTTATTTATTTTATAAACTTAGATATCCGATATTTTCATTTAATACACATATAAAAAATGTGTGGTGTATCTTAATTTTTATTTTTGAAACGAGTGTAATCTATGGCTTGCTTTCATAATATCACCCAGAAATTTAACAATGAAAACACACAAACACACCGTACTAAAAAATGTAGCTTCACGCTTCTCATAAAACAAGAAAAATGTAATAAATTGAAGCGATGACATATTCAGCCATTCTCCGTTTCTACGAATTAATGTTAGCTGTTTGTTTCTTGCCTACCTAGAGCCCTGTTGTCATTTCACATCAGGTGAATTGAAAATAATATTCTTTTATTTACCTAAGATCTCAGCTAATCTCAGTTACTTTGAATGGTGATAGGTCAAGTAGGTGATTTTAATTAAGATCTCAGGTGAATAAAATGTAGATATTATATAGGTAGCTCACCTAACCTAGATTAATGCCAAAGGTCATAATAACACTGAGCACTGAGATTCTCAAACTTTGCTTAAGAAAAAGTTTGATGAAGTACTTTCACCCTGTATGCAATTACGGCCAGTAAATTAACATTTTTTTATTTTGAAAACGCAAACCTTTTTCAATATAAAAAATGTTACACCATAAATCCTTGCAGCTGGTTCATCTTTTCATAGTTATAGTCTTTCCGAAGTCTGTTGAACATGTATAAAAACGCCTAGCAATAAAATTTAAAGTCATAGGCGTCCCTAAAAAGTTTTCTGCTAAAGGTAAAAAATAATATTAATTTGTATACAGGGTGGATTTACTTTCGTTTCAACTTCAACACCATGTAACTCACAAATGAAGTAACTTTGGACTAACATATTGTCCCTATTATCACGTAGAGGCGTATGTGTATATCCATTTCTTGGATTATACGCCCCTACGTGATAAGAGGGACGATATATTTAGTTCAATTAAAATATATTGGCTTCAATATTACCTCACAGCGTATCTTATATCACAGCTGTATTTTTTAAACAGTTCTGCTTTAACATTTTTTCATTTTGTTTACAGCCGACGGACACAACAGCTGCCATTAATAGAGGACTAGATTTTTCCAGCAGTACACCCGTTAAGCTAGAAAGCGATGCAGTTCCAAGTCCCTTCCCCTCATCTACTACCCCCTCAAGTACCTCCAATTCGGTTTCGAAGGTGTTATCGGTAACCCCGGATTTAAAAACGTCTTCACTAAGGTACAAAAATATAGAAAATAACGTAGAAAAGACAGAGGCTAATTTTTTTTATGGTTTTAGTGTGTCAAATACAGGAGTGTTAGGGAATGCAGGTATGAACGGACTCGGTATATCGAGTACAGCGGGATCGGCACCTACGGCTATGTACAGGCCAAATTTCACTCAGGCTTTTCAAAGGACAGGACCCTATCCACTTTTTCCGGGTACTGCGCCCTTCGCAACTGGAGGACTGCTTGCAAACGGTTAGTACCATTACCTTATAGCAAAACGATATGTATTTATGTATCAAAATTAGGGGACCGCCTAGCCGGGTGTCTTGGCCGGCGGATTTCTATCTGCCGAGGCAAGCATCACAGACGTGGGCTGGAATTTGGATGGGTGACCTAAGGCAGATTTCTTCATACCCAACTCTTCATTGAAAATGTATTACACATTCTTTGGAGATGTTTATGGATGTTTAATACCAAGTCATGCACTTTTTCAAAAATTTTGATGTAATATGGCTTTGAAGCCTCAATTTCATTTATCAACAGTATAAAATTAAGGAACAGGTTGCCTCAGACCATCCTTCATCTTTCTTGATGAAGACACCAATTTCAACACAATCTCGTTAAAAACTGTGCTACACTTTCACTTAACAGCTCCCATATCGGTAATGCACAAAGCAATCTGAAATTTGACAGTTGACTATGTGAAGAGGTAACTTTACTAGGTCACAACACTTTTGAGATTGCGCCATCTATCCGTCATTCCGCGAACTTTTAGGGGTGTCCTCATAAAATGAAGTTTGACATTAATGTTGAATATTTAGACGATTTTAAAATACAAATTTATTACTTAAATAAATTAAATGAATAGAAACAAAAATAATCTTTTTTGTGGAAATATTGATGCATAATTACTGTCAGGCGTATCAAATTATTGCATGCTAAAACATGCCCTATTTTATTTTCTTATCTCTAGTTTAGTCTACAATTACATTTTTTCTGCCACTTAAATTTGACTTTATATTGTACTTTTTTTTATATGATGTTTGTGATGATACAATCAACGGCTTCAGTGCAATATTTCTACCAAAATAATTTAAATTATTCATTGTATGCTACACATATGAGAATACTAAATTTCTTTTTAAGAAGAATTTTATTGTCTTGTGTTTTTTACCCATGTTTTTTTTAATAGAAGATGACTGTAATGAGTTTTCCTTGCATTGCTTTCTTGAAAAATTACTCAAATGGACTTGCATCCCTATATGCAATTAGTTACAATATGGGAGTAATGTTAAATGAAAAAAAAAAAAAGAAAAATAATTATTCATAATCGCTTTTTCTATGTTATGTGTTTTATTCTAGGTCCTGCCGATTTAAGTATGAAACAAAAGCCGCTCCTAAATCACAAATTAAGTGCGGGAGAGATGACTGCTGTCAGACAGCTAATCACTGGGTATCGTGAGTCTGCCGCCTTTCTTCTTCGGTCGGCGGATGAACTGGAACAGTTACTACTTCAGCAGCAGTAATATATTCTCATGATAATTATAAAATGCCATAAAGAATTCATATGACAAATATCATTAATGATATTCTGTTGTAATATTGGGTAGAGGTAAATGTCTGGTTACGTCAAAAAGTGTACAAACAAAATTTTTGACAGTAATTTGAAGTAATCTTCATTTATACATAGCAATATGTAAGTTTCAAGGTTGGTACTTTTTGTGTTAAGAAATTACAGGGTTGCAATTTTTTAAGAATTTTTTCTACAAATTTATATTTTATTCTAGTCAAAATAAGCGTCCAGTGTATATCTAATTGAAAACTTGTGTGTAATAGTAATTTTTTTGAGTTTATTATAATTTTTATACACTTTTGAGATTTATAAAACGCAAGGCGTCCAAATTTAGGAGATACAGGATGTTTACGTTTAAGCTAAAAAGTGTCTTCTCAAATCTTCTAAATACATTAAGATATTGATGTGAAATTTTCTATGCACGAAAAATGTAAATTTCTTTATGCATTTCTCTAGTCATTTCTGTAATGTAAATTTTATTTTGAACTAAAATGATTTTCATGTAGCTTTTACCATTTTTGTATAAATCGGCAATTTGTAAAGATGATCCGTTTACATAAAGTTTACAAAACATGACACGTCTGTGCCTCAATACAGTTTGAAAATTTTACAAATATGGTTATATTTTATAAAAATGAGGCGGAAATATTCTTCCATTGGTTGGCCATAATAGTTGAGGAAAATATAACCAGTATTGATTAATTTTAGTATTAGGCATCCAATTCTAAAAGTAAAACAAAGAGTTGGACTTTTTAAACAATATTATTTGCGATATTTTAACTAAAAGTTAGTAATATTTTCTATTTACAGTACGATGGTTTGTCGAGTTGTTGTGCCGTGGCCTATGTATCTGGTCCCCTCCAGTTACACAACTACCTTTTGCTTCCTTAGCTATAGCTAGAAATCTTTGACCTGCTCTTGTCATTCTCGGGATAGGTTCTGTGGGCCTACAGACAGATTCCTAACTAAGGCTAAGAAAGTGAAAGGTAATTCTGTAACTTGCGGCGACCAGGTACATAAACCATGGCATAATAACCAAAAAACCATCATACTTTAAATATGAGGTAAAAGTCAAAGTACTTTCAATATATTCTAATTTAGCATCTCTAGAAACTGTTCAGAAACTTACAGAAAAGTACTGAAGATATGGGTATCCAAACAATTAGTTTTTTTACTTTGTCAAATTCTTAAAAAACCTCTTTTTCTAGCCGTTAAAAAATATAATATATACAGGGTGATTCAAAAAACCGCTGACGGACTTCTAAGGTAGATACATGAAAAATTAAGACGAAATGTCTTAATACACATAGGGTCGCAAATGCCTCCTTAACGAGATACAGGGCGTCAAAGTTTCTGTAAAATTAAACATTGTCTGCAATAATTCCAAAATGCCTGAACATTTCTATTTCAAATTTGCTATGTGTAGTTAGCACCTTAAGACCAATGTTTGATGTACTGCTCAAAATTTTATGAGCAGCAGTGTCGTAGAGATGGGGTCAACGTGACACTTTTTTAAAAATATTTTGTATGCCACCGCTAATTTTGTCAAACGGGCACTATTTTAGAGTAAAGTGTTGTCTATCGAATTGGTCTCTTGCAAAATTTTGATTAAAGCTACAGTTTTTGAGTAATTTAGGTTTTAACTAATTTTGTCAGAATGAAATAACGTAAACAATAAACAACAAATTTAAAAATGTAATGATAAAAATTTTATAACTGGAAATAATGTACAATAGTAGGTGCTGGAAGTGACCACCTTGTGGTTCGACACACGTTTCTACCCTCCGAACTAAGGATCTTCTTATTCTTTCAAAAATCCCAGGGGTATGAATTGTTCGAAAGGCTTGTTGAATTAGTTGCCATAATTCTTCAATCGAATTTACTGGAGTTGCATAAATCAGCTCCTTAACCCTTTCACTGCGCAATACGTCTGAACGTAGCTACCGCGCCGTGCGCAAAAGTTTATCGCGTGCGAACATATACGTCTGGAGCAGTTAGACCACTTATAGTTTTACATTATGTTGTGTTAAATTACGATTTANTCTCTTGCAAAATTTTGATTAAAGCTACAGTTTTTGAGTAATTTAGGTTTTAACTAATTTTGTCAGAATGAAATAACGTAAACAATAAACAACAAGTTTAAAGCTGAAAACGTAATGATAAAAATTGTATAACTGGAAATAATGTACAGTAGTAGGTGCTGGAAGTGACCACCTTGTGGTTCGACACACGTTTCTACCCTCCGAACTAAGGATCCTCTTATTCTTTCAAAAATCCCGGGCGTATGAATTGTTTGAAAGGCTTGTTAAATTGGTTGCCATAATTCATCAATCGAATTTACTGGAGTTGCATAAATCAGCTCCTTAACCCTTTCACTGCGCAATACGTCTGAACGTAGCTACCGCGCCGTGCACAAAAGTTTATCGCTTGCGAACATATACGTCTGGAGCAGTTAGACCACTTATAGTTTTACATTATGTTGTGTTAAATTACGATTTACCATCAATTTTATGATTTTATTTTAAATAAAATACTGTATATCGACAGCTGTACTAAATAGAAACTGAAAGAGAGATAAACAATCAGTGCCTACACCGTCCGCATTTGCGGTCGGGGTAGACCACGGATGGGGCCCACCTACGAAGGCTGTCCAGGCCTACATGAGAATTTCGACCGCGGAGTATAGTCTATTTGATAGCCTAAAAGGACCGTGTCGCTAATAATGCCAGCATGAATGTTAATTGAAAACTCTTACTGAAAATTTGTTATTCAAATGACATGAGGACTTTCGTCGCTCCATAAATGACTATTGTGGAAGTTAATTATTCCTCTCTCGTAAACGATGCTTCATCTGTGAATAAGATATTCGTGGAAAAGTTACGATTCTCTGCAAGCCTGCCTAGCAGCCATCGTGACCACTCTAGCCTCGATGGGTAATCTTGATGTAGTAAATGTTGAACACGTTGAAAGTGATAAGTATGCAATTGTTGTATGCGAAGTGTTCTTCAAACAGATGACTGTGATATGTTTAAATTTCTAGAAATTTGTCGGGTACTTCTTATTATTATTTTCTATTGCTGCCAGGACCATTTCCTCAAATTCCGGAGTTCTAGCATGACGCCGTCGTTCAGAAAAAAAAATTTTTGTTGCTTTTAATTTACCCGTTTCTCTTAATCTTCTATCAATATTATCAAACATTTGCCGATTTGGTGTTCTTCGTGCAGGAAACATTTCTCTGTACCGCCTAACTGCATCACGGGAAACAAAATTCGCTAGCCCATTACATAGATCTGTCATCTCTTCAAATGAATATTTGTAATTCATACTGTTATTGAAAATAGTGAATTAGCTGAAGTAATTTAAATAACCGTAAAAATGACAAAAAGAAGCTTATAAGCTAGTTTACTTAACTCACTTGTACACTTANCACATCCAGTGGTACTTCATCTAACAAGCTGTTCAAATCATTTATTAAAAAATTAAAGTAAAACTGGCCATCTATACTCCACGGTCGAAATTATAGAGAGTGACTCATCGCTAGCTTTTGGACTAGTAAGAGGGATGAAGCGTGCCGGGAACGAAAATCCATTGACGTGTCTGCGTAAAAGGCAACAAGATATAGAAAATATTGAAAAAAGATAATAAAACATAACATCTAATAATTTTTACGGTTTACTATAACCGGCACTTTGATCCATTTTAATTATTACAGCATTTTAAAATGCCCCAGTTGTGTTTTTTTAATTTATAAATTTATTATAACCATGGAATTAGACCCCTCGTCTACGCTTATGCTATGACGTTTCTCAGAACTGGAAATCAAGTACGTTTACACCCAACTAAAAAAGCATTTCCCTATTCCCTACCAAGCGCAAAAGACAGAGATAGAGTATAGATTGACGTTCAGTGTAACTAATTATAGATTCTATCGATGTGCGTAGCGAGCGGCACAAAGATAAATAATATTGAACCCTATAAAAATCATTTTATATTCTAAACGCATTATGGTAATAGTGTTTTTATATTATGTCTCTATAATTTCGACCGCGGAGTATAGTCTATTTGATAGCCTAAAAGGACCGTGTCGCTAATAATGCCAGCATGAACGTTAATTGAAAACTCATACTGAAAATTTGTTATTCAAATGACATGAGGACTTTTGTCGCTCCATAAATGACTATTGTGGAAGTTAATTATTTCTCATCTCGTAAACGATGCTTCATCTATGAATAAGATATTCGCAGAAAAATTAGGATTCTCTGCAAGCCTGCCTAGCAGCCATCGTGACCACTCTAGCCTCGATGGGTAATCTTGATGTAGTAAATGTTGAATATGTTGAAAGTGATAAGTGTATAATTGTTGTATGCGAAGTGTTCTCCAAACAGATGACTGTGATATGTTTAAATTTATAGAAATTTGTCGGGTACTTAACATATTATTATTTTCTATTGCTGCCAGGACCATTTCCTCAAATTCCGGAGTTCTAGCATAACGCCGTCGTTCAGAAAAAAATTTTTTTGTTGCTTTTAATTTACCCGTTTCTCTTAATCTTCTATCAATATTATCAAACATTTGCCGATTTAGTGTTCTTCGTGCAGGAAACACTTCTCTGTACCGCCTAACTGCATCACGGGAAACAAAATTCGCTAGCCCATTACATAGATCTGTCATCTCTTCAAATGAATATTCGTAATTCATACTGTTATTGAAAATAGTGAATTAGTTGAAGTAATTTAAATAACCGTAAAAATGACAAAAAGAAGCTTATAAGCTAGTTTACTTAACTCACTTGAACCAGAGAACACTATACCAACAATGTTCTCTGCTTGTACACTTATTATTGACATTAGTAACAGCCGATGTTTAATTTTATTTTGAATAGCACAAGCCTACTATGCGAAACTAAAATGAATTAAAATAAAATTGGACACTGCTACTCATAAAATTTTGAGCAGTACATCAAACATTGGTCTTAAAATGCTAACTACGCATAGCAAATTTGAAATAGAAATGTTCAGGCATTTTGGAATTATTGCAGGCAATGTTTAATTTTACAGAAACTTTGACGCCCTGTACCTCGTTAAGGAGGTATTTGCAACCCTATATTTATTAAGACTTTTCGTCTTAATTTTTCATGATTACCCTAGAAGTCTGTGAGCAGTTTTTTGAATCACCCTGTATATAGGACCCTATTTGCTTCTGATATTCTCACACGTATTGAAAACAAAAGAAAAAATAAAATTAATTAACCACTAATCATCTCCATACCATCTCTAGAGCACTATTAAGAAAAAGGGGTAGGCTTCATATTAGAAAATGTTATAAAATAAAATGTAGCTATAAATAATAAGCTGTAATAAAGGCTTTAATAAATAAATGATGAAATTACTGAGAAAGGTTATAAAAGGGTTGGAAGGTTGCATATTGTAATGGAAATAATTATTTAGTTACTTTATTGTTCTTTTTGCCATGTATTTTCTGTAACAAAAAACAAATCTTGAGGTACCCACCTCTCAAACAGTTATAAAGATATTTTGTGAAATAAAAAAATCGCAAACATATTTTTTTAGAAAAGTCTAACGCTTTTATAAATTTTTTTAATACTGATTTGAGTTAAGATTTAATTTTTTCATGTTAAATGTCATGTTATATATGTAAAATTCATTTTTAGTGTTTTTATTTGTTTAGAAGATATTTAGAGATAACTTTTTAAATTTTAACACTCGGTATCTCAGAAATGAAAGTAGTTCTTGTCAGTGATTGTTACACATTATTTATAATTAATTAATTTTTTAAATAAGCGTAAAATCCTTGTACACAGTATATGAATATTATTATCAAAAATTAAAAACAAAACAGTGCAATACAAACTTAAAGTTAATATAAAGAACATATTAAGAGGGAACATCCGAGTAGACAGCAGAAAACAGGTGAATTTTTAAAATTTTTATCTCAAAAACTATCTGCTTGATTTGACCATAGAGTAGGACCCCCGTAGCACTGACAGCATCTTCTACAGCGGTTCATGACTGCTCTTGCTGAATCCTCCCTTCATGGGTAGTTTTATAAGTTTTGACTTCGGCGACATGCACGTGTTCTGCATCTTTGATCTTGCAATGCTGATCAGCAATTCTTTCTACCTTGAAAACGAATGCATTCTGGTAAATTGCCCATAACTTCCACAATCATTGGAATTTCAATATGAAATTACACTCAATATTAACACTACAAACTTTAAGACGAGTACAAAAAATTTTTTCTACTCGTATATTTCCTCTTAATTACTTTTGTTCATATCTAGTCTCTTAGTGCCTGCCTCAAAATTTTCTAGTCAAAGGTCACAACTTTTGGTGAAATTGATAAAATTTGTCACGTATATGTTAAATGGTGGCTTAGTGCAAGAAAAATTACGTGTAATCAGACTTTCGCCTCTCCACAGATAAATATCCTATCGATTGTTCTCAATGTTCTGTACATCTGTAAATAAACTACTTATAACCTTTGCTGTTAATTTAAGGAAAACTGAACTTATGTACAAAATGTTTTCTAAATATGTAAAATATTTATTTATTAGAAGATAATTATTCTATGACAGGGGGATATTTTATTATATTTGATATGATCGTTAAGAATTTATTGTAATTGAGTGTACCAAAGAAGAATTATTGTATATAAACTTTAAAGAAAAAATCGCCGACGTTTTGTATTATTAATGTTTTCAAATATAAATGTGCGTTTTTGTTACTGTAAAAATTTCTGCTACAAATCCCAGTTTCTATCGCTGAGGCTGTCCATACCAATACTCTTTGAATCAGTTGAAATGCTCTTTGAGGATCTTTAGGTCGCAAAAAGATTTGCTATATATTTTTTTCAAACTGTTGTGAAAAATTAAAGACTAATTTAATTCTATATTAGCTAAGTACGAAACAGGTCCCAAAATTGTGATTATTGAACATTTTGCTTTGTGTATCTTTATTTTTTCATAACTGTATACAACATTCCAATGGTATTTTGAATGTAATGATTATTAAATTGTACTTTGATCTGAAACCACTGCCAGATTTATGTACCAGTAAAATGTCCACATTTTTGTTTGTCTTTGATTTCACTATTCCCGATTAATTAATAAATATTCTGCAATTGCCAGTATAATGGCATTTTTTTTTATTATTAAAAAATTTTTTTGTACTGACTTTTAACATCGACGGGTTTATAATATTTTGTTACTCCCTCAAAAAAATTCAAGGTAGCAACCTGGAACTACACAGTCCAGCTTTTAAATTTTAAGACTGATTTTATTGTGGTGAAGTGCAGGCACTATCCATGTGCGCTCAAGAGAACTATATAATGGGAAGTCTTCCGAGCGACCCAACAGAGTATCCGTTTTAAAGCCGGTTAAACATCCACTTAAACGTATCAACTGTTACAATTGGAATACGGTGAAGAACGTGTATCTCGTCCGACTGTGTTCCTCTGGTTCAGGAAGTATCGGGATGGCCAAGATAGCATGCGCGATGACGAGGGGACTAAAATACCGAAGCTGCGTGCTCTGCACTGCAATCCGATTGTTGATGAATTCGATCAATCATACATAGTTTGCCAACATTCTGATGGTTATGCGAGGACACCCTGTCCTCTTGTCATCGTCCACGTTGTCTCAGCAATCACGAAACCTCCCGGGCCTCAGGAACACAGTCGGATGTGATACACACTCCTCCCCATATGCCGTCGCTGGGAAGGCCATTACATAGTTCTGTTGACTGCATATAGATAGCGCCACGCACTTTGCCACAATAAAATCAGTCTCAAAACTTAATAACCGGACTGTGTAAGGGAATTTCATAAATTTGAAAATATTGGGGAATTTCCCTAATTTTCATGGAGTTTTTTCAAATCCCAATTATAGTCAGTACTTATTTACATTATTGTGTTTATTAGATGACTTATTAAAAATTAATTTGAGCTATTATAGTCTTTCCGAAGTCAGTTGAACATGTAAAAAAAGCCTGGCAATAAAATTTTATGAGTTTCATAGGCGTCCCTAAAAAAGTTTTCTGCTAAAGGTCAAAAATTATAATAGTTTGTATATGTGTAGAAAATTTCTATTAAATGTTCATTTGGCCAACAACATATTTTAATTATTTATGTCCTCAAACAATTTTATTATATTGCTGGTAAATTTCGTTTTGTTCCGTTTCAAAAGGTTTCCAAAATGCCATGTGATAATATTGGTAAACAAAATATCCCTCTTATTTCTCCCTTTCGCAATTGTAATATGAATGATTGATAGAATAAGGTGCCTATAATAAATTAAAATTACCTGAATCATACCAAATTCCGCATTGCTGCACTGCACTGCTGGGCAATTTATCAACCACTTGTCAACTGCTGAGATTTATTGCCCAGCAGCCCAATGCAGCTGTGTTTGTTTTCCTTTGCCCGCGCTCGCATTCTTCAACTGGGCGTATACATTTCTACCACCTCCACGTTTAGTTCAACAAGACCTATATATGGGTATGGCTAAATAAATATGGGAAGAAGTTTTTCAAATATTTCAATGCCGAGTTGCTGGGACAGCGACCGAACCTGGTACATACCGTCAACCTCTTGGTTCTTCAATTGATATCGGAAAGACTATACTATTCCCACTTGTATTTTTTATACCACTAAAAAAATAATATTCCTATCCATCTAGAATTTATTCATAAAATCTCCTTTATTCCATATATTTGGTCTATACCTATCAGGAGAAAATTGATGATGTATGATAAGGGAAATTTAATAATTTAAAAACACCATTCCATTCACATTACTCTTATGCAAATTATTCATCAGAAAGAAGTAATGAATATGTTTAAAGTTTAAACGATGTACTATTTTCTAACTTATCTTTATTCCAATTAAATTATAAACCTTAGCGTAAACACTATAAAAACAAACTTCAAATCTTAAATATTTAATTTTTAAACAAGATTTAAATAAAAAAAATAACCTTACCTTATTTTTAATTAGTCAAGGTCGTTATAATCCATATCACTTTTTTAAATTAATGGCATAGGTATCTATTGTAATGAAAGATTATCCAAATTTCTGAAAAAAATCAGGGACTTATTGTGAACGTTGCTTTATTTCCCATGACAAAAATCAGTTTTCTTTTTCTCCAATACTTACCATAACAGTACCTAATAAGTAAGTAAGAATATATTTAAGAATAAAAAAAGTCAATTAAAAAACTATTTTTGGATGTGTATTAAAATGAATGAAATTAGCATTTTCAAAACATCAATATATTTTAATATATGAAACATACATATAAAACATTCTAACACATTTGACATGTAATATAATAAACATTAAAAATAAAAACAGGGATTTTATTTATGGTTTGGGTTCAAAAAAGATAATTTTAAGCAATGTGTACATTATTAATGGTTGTCAACTGTAACTTCGCCATATGTAAATAGTAAGTATCACATTTCAGATATATGTCTCTCATGATTATAAGAATATAGATATTACGGCGAGCCTATCTACGTACAAGAATTTGATTTATTGCTTATTGACTGCAATAACAATCTCTAAATAAATTATGCTTATTCCACATTATTTTGGTCATATCTCTTAATATTAAAAATTCTTACATTCTGTAATCCTGGAAAAGCGTTCCGACAGAACATGTAGAAGTACCTACACAAAGTATTCCACAAAAAAAAAATAAAGTTGGTATTAAACATACAACTCTAAAATGTGATGCTCACTCAATTGTTTTTGGAATTTACCATTTTACAAAAATTAATATATTTTATTAATTAATTATAGTTTACTTTCTGATATCTTGAATGACAATGAAGTTACAAATCAAATCCTAACAGTTTTTCATCACGACCTGATGTGCATTAAATATTTTAACATTTAAAATGTGATAAATTTAAATACATATTACCCAACAAACGATTTTAATACAAATATATTGAATATTTGTAATCTAAGGGTGAAATTTAATAAAAGTGAAAACCTTTTAATATAGAACAGTATAGTTTCTGTCTTTCAGCGCTGAGTGAGGAATACTATTTAATTCGAACTCGCAAACCATAAAAACCCATAATCACATAAAATAAAGTAACTATTCAAAAACAATTACTAAACAGTTTTTATATTAATGTAAGTCTAGTTATACTGAAATATCTTCTTAACTTTAATAAGAAATAAAAACAGATTTTAATACATTTAAAGGTAAACAATGTAATCTATGAAATAATCAGAACTATTGGCGGGTGCAATACAGTCCGAATTAGGACTATTTGTTAAAACCTGCACAACCAATACCACATCATCATCACCTACGTAAGTCAAATATTTTCCAAAGATTAAACTAGATTTGCCACATCTTCTGTGGTCTAAATTATACTGTAGGGCATTTGTTAGGAACTGCTTCTTTATTGTAATAAATCGTCGTACCTAAAAAATGTTTATTTTATTGTTTCTCAAGGAACTAAATATGAAATTTTTAGTATAATATCACTTCCATGCAGCTGTATTACTTTAGCAAAAATGATCCGTATACCAAAATATAATATTCAACATTGGCTTTAAAAAAAGTTTTTGAACGATTAATGATTACGTATCTAATTAATTTCATGGAATATAATTACAAATGTACAATTATCAATCTTGAAAATTAAATCAAAAAATATAGTGTCGTTACTTTACCCTGTAATATTTTTCATAAGACCTTAGAACGGCCATCAGTTGCTCTCTTATGAGCAATTGTCCAAAATCGTGTATATTTTGGTTTCTAAGAATTTTTTTGATATGAAGGTTGCTATTCCTTGTTGCCTGTTTTGTTTGATACGCAATTATTCGAAATTCCTCCGATGAACTTCCTACTTTGAATTGTTCATTATCTTCAAGACAGGTGTCCCAATAGCTTGGAGAATATTTTAATACTGTTCTTTCCATATTACTAAAAAGAAAAGACAATTTTGATATAACGGGTA
The DNA here is from genome assembly GCF_000390285.2 of Anoplophora glabripennis. Lineage (NCBI taxonomy): Eukaryota > Metazoa > Arthropoda > Insecta > Coleoptera > Cerambycidae > Anoplophora > Anoplophora glabripennis. Next base: position 215,570 of record NW_019416827.1, read on the forward strand.
ATATAATCGTTGTTATCATTTACCTTTTTGTAGATACAACGATGGTATACACTTTTTATTGAGTTACAAACAGTACAAATATAATTACGCAGTTGCCATCCAAGAATGCAGAAACACTTCTGGATTTCCCCCAAAGTGAGTACAGTGAAATCAGTAAACTCCACAGTCAGCATTTTATATCAGTAGTACCAACATTACATGAAACAACATTACATTAAATCTGACCAATCGACTAACAGTTTATTGGTCACGTGTATCAGGGAGTCTAGACAAGGAGCACAAACTCATACGGGAAAATTGATTTACCTCATATATGTAATACTACTATATATATGATTTACCTACACAGTCATTCCACACAACAGTGCCTCATGGCCATAGACTCATGGCCCATACCAGGGACAGGGAGACTAGTGTAGTCTCCCCCTACCTGCCCGCTAACCTTTTCTGTTTCAGAGACAGCCAGGATCAAGAAACGAAGACAACGACACACACACACACATACACACCCCCCATACCCTCCTTACCCCTCCCCTCCCGCGCTAGCCTAAGGGCCACCTTAGCAAAGCGCATCCCGGGCTGCATAGCCGCACTACCCTACCCAACCATACCACACATAAACATGACACTACCCCCGGGGTTTACACAGACGAGCCGGCGAAGCAAGAAGAGCGCCAGAAGAAAGGGCCCTAGCCGGCGGGGCCCAGCCAGGACAAAAGGAGGTCCCACAAAGCGCCTACACCGGCCGCATTTGCGGTCGGGGTAGACGACGGATGGGGCCCACCTACGAAGGCTGTCCAGGCCTACACGAGATGAGGCAGGATAAAGAGGGATAATCCCCCTCGATCCCAAATCATTGAGGCCAATTTCTAGCCATAGAATAATGGCGCGCGGTTACATTAATAAAAATATATAGATAGGTAGGCGTATTCACACGACCCGGGCCAAGGCGCGCGTACCATCTATTACATATTTTGTGCGTACCATGGTACGGGCCATGGGACGACTGTTGTGTGGAATGACTCTTAGACATCTTGCCTTTGCATTACATCAGATCGGGGTGTTCCTTCGAGCATATATGTACTAGAGGCATATATTTATAAAACCTATATTGAGCCTTTGCATAAAAGACAGTAGGTAAATATCGTGATAATCAGAGAGAGAGCAAAAACATATAAGTTTGAACTGCTTCTTCAAGTCCCCCGCAACTTTTGCGCATGCCTGAACCGCAACTTTTCCGCGGCAGTTATTTAATTTCATAATTTTTGAAAACATTCTGCTTACGTGGTCATAAAATAATTTTTGTAGTATAATTTCAAAATTTAATTAAATTCAGTTACCATCTCATAATTGACTCATAACCTTATTTATAAGTTTAACATTTTACATGAGTTTGAAATAAAGTTCCCTTAGTATTAATTTAGATTATTTCTACATAATAAAACTGCAAATAATTTAAGATGAAGAATTATGCTATAAAAGTTTGATGCAATAATTATTTTTTAACATAAGTTAAGCTTAGGTATAACTGTTTTTATAGAAATATTTTGATACTTCCCATCGCTATCTTCAAAAGGAAACAATTTGCATTGTCAATTGCTAATTATATGAGTTTTTCTGGGTAGTATAGAATTTCTTAGTTATGTTATTGATAATTATAACTTAATATTCACTCTCCAAAATAAACAGCTACACTCATTGTTATATGTCATATGATAATGCAAAATTGACTTAAGGAGGTAGAGAATAAACCGATACTATATCACAATATAATATCTATTGCCATCTCTATAATGAAAACACAAGTGAATGGTATTTAAAAATATTTATTAAACTTACAGTGAGTATGTACAATATACAGTTTTAAAAAACTTAGAATGTATCTATATTTATTACAATTTATATTATCGCCTATCTACTGATGTTTGAAATGAATTAATTTGCTGTATCTATGTCGAATATACTCATTTTTTTCAGAACTTACTTTGGCTTCATGAAATAATCTAATTTTAATATATAATTCAATATTATCAATTTTATTAGCTGCACTTTATGATTATCAATTTCTGACTGTGATTTTATGTGATCATCCATATATTCTGTATTAAATAAGTGGCCCACCTGCACAAAAATTTTAATTACAAGAATTTGTTTTATATTTTTCTTTACAAATATATCATGAATGTTTTCACGAAATATTCTTTCGCAGATTTTACAAACAGAATAAACATCTGACGATGGAAAAATAAATGTACCCCTATTCTTAATTGATAGTAAACTAGTATATAATCACAAACGCTTAAATATAACACTTAGAAATATCCCAATTTCGAAATCGAAATGTTAGGTTAGATGAGATATCCCGAAAAACCGATCGATAATCATAAATCAGCCAATCGCCTTGATTGTTTTGCGCAGACGCTTTATAAGTGCGGGCCGTGACAAACACGAATGGGAATATACGTCGGAACCCTATTAGCCCGGGAGGCAGCGACATTATTGATGTAATTATTCCTACAAAGCTGATTTTTTCTCATTTTGTTGTTTTAATATCGTAAGTAAACGGAACGGCAGTCTACCGCGCCAATGTGGGGGCAAACGTTAGTAACAATTTTTTAAACATGTAAATAAATAATACTTAAATGCCTTATACCTACAAGGCTGAAACTTTTTAGAGTGATCAATTATACCTAAAAATACAGTATAGTGATAGTCTACCGCGTCGGAAGGGGGGCCATCAAGGGTCTACCACCCACGCAAGGTGTTGAAAAATTAACTTTTTTGACTTATTTCTACAAGGCTGAATTTTTTTTCTCAAATACTTTAGTTTATAAGAGAACCAAAAAAAAAAAGTCTACCGATCATCTAAGGGTGCAAAGCCTTGATAGACGCAATGGAATGCACGATCTCCCGAGCGCAGTCGCTGCGCCGATTCACTGTAAGCCGCTCTGAATAATAACTCATACCGGGATTAAATTACAATCTACAAAGCTGCTTTTTTGTCTATAGATATCTTACAATAATTATTGTCAAATAAACGTCTTATACCTTCGATACGAGGTGGCTAAAGCTTCGGTAGACGTGGCGAAAGTTTTTGCGCGGAAGTTGCTTAAAATTCCAAATTTATTATTAATTACAGTTTTTTGAGCTTACACCATTATTTAAACGTATGATATAGTAACAACGAGCGAGCGTTAGCGAGCGAGATTTTTGCTAGTATAATAGGTATTAACAAAAGTTCAAAAATTTTTTTTTTCAAATAACTGACCTTTTTCTTTTTTAACATTGAATAATTAAATTTATTTCACTTTTACTTATAATTTATAACAATAATACTTTTCGATAATAGCGCGCGAAATGCTTGATTTGCGATTCATCATCACATTCGTCAATTACACTCGTGCGAGAATTATTCTATCGCACTAGTATCGAACAATATTTTACGACACTTATTTATAAAATAAATGATAACAACGCAAATGTTTTTTATTACAACAATATAGTAATTATATAAAAAATAAATATATTTTTCTTATTCCTCATCGCTACTGACATTTGATTCCTCATCGCCTTCCATATCATCACTATCTTCATCCTCATCATCTTTCTGGTCACACACTCCATCATTTTCTTTAAGGTATTGACAACCGTCATTTGCAATTTCTGTATCTGCAAATAGCAATATATTATTAAATATTTATTATATTATGCTAACATAAATTCACCCCCTTTAGGGTCTGAAAGTCATTTTTTAATTGAGTTTTAGACCTCCTTAAAATGCAAATATGTGTACCTGAATCTTTATCGTTCTGTAGATCAAACGTCACATCGATCAGTGATGTTTTTGAAAGCTTACAAAACTACTAACGATAAAATCTTTCGTCAAAAGGTCAAGAGTTTCGATGCATCTGCTTTACCACCTTGTCAATCAGAGCTCCGAGAACACATACTCCGAACAGCATATATTGCACAAATTTGGAGTAATGCTCACTTAAAAGAGCCTACAACATTATCCCCACTCGACTGTGGCTGGAAAGTGGATGAGAATGCAAGATATGATTTTAATTGGTTTAGTGGCGACCAATTGCCTCAGTCAATCGATGATGTGACGTTTGATCTACAGAACGATAAAGATTCAGGTACACATATTTGCATTTTAAGGAAGTCTAAAACTCAATTAAAAAATGACTTTCAGACCCTAAAGGGGGTGAATTTATGTTAGCATAATATAATAAATATTTAATAATATATTGCTATTTGCAGATACAGAAATTGCAAATGACGGTTGTCAATACCTTAAAGAAAATGATGGAGTGTGTGACCAGAAAGATGATGAGGATGAAGATAGTGATGATATGGAAGGCGATGAGGAATCAAATGTCAGTAGCGATGAGGAATAAGAAAAATATATTTATTTTTTATATAATTACTATATTGTTGTAATAAAAAACATTTGCGTTGTTATCATTTATTTTATAAATAAGTGTCGTAAAATATTGTTCGATACTAGTGCGATAGAATAATTCTCGCACGAGTGTAATTGACGAATGTGATGATGAATCGCAAATCAAGCATTTCGCGCGCTATTATCGAAAAGTATTATTGTTATAAATTATAAGTAAAAGTGAAATAAATTTAATTATTCAATGTTAAAAAAGAAAAAGGTCAGTTATTTGAAAAAAAAAATTTTTTAACTTTTGTTAATACCTATTATACTAGCAAAAATCTCGCTCGCTAACGCTCGCTCGTTGTTACTATATCATACGTTTAAATAATGGTGTAAGCTCAAAAAATTATAATTAATAATAAATTTGGAATTTTAAGCAACTTCCGCGCAAAAACTTTCGCCACGTCTACCGAAGCTTTAGCCACCTCGTATCGAAGGTATAAGACGTTTATTTGACAATAATTATTGTAAGATATCTATAGACAAAAAAGCAGCTTTGTAGATTGTAATTTAATCCCGGTATGAGTTATTATTCAGAGCGGCTTACAGTGAATCGGCGCAGCGACTGCGCTCGGGAGATCGTGCATTCCATTGCGTCTATCAAGGCTTTGCACCCTTAGATGATCGGTAGACTGTTTTTTTTTGGTTCTCTTATAAACTAAAGTATTTGAGAAAAAAATTCAGCCTTGTAGAAATAAGTCAAAAAAGTTAATTTTTCAACACCTTGCGTGGGTGGTAGACCCTTGATGGCCCCCCTTCCGACGCGGTAGACTATCACTATACTGTATTTTTAGGTATAATTGATCACTCTAAAAAGTTTCAGCCTTGTAGGTATAAGGCATTTAAGTATTATTTATTTACATGTTTAAAAAATTGTTACTAACGTTTGCCCCCACATTGGCGCGGTAGACTGCCGTTCCGTTTACTTACGATATCAAAACAACAAAATGAGAAAAAATCAGCTTTGTAGGAATTGGTGCAAAATTTCTGTCGCTGCCTCCCGGACTATATTGTTTGTTACACTTTTGGATAATTAGACTCAATATAGGTTTTATAAATATATGACTAGAGGCAGCCTTCAAAGCTAAATGAGCAAACAGACGTGCGAGAGAGAAAGCAAATAAAACTACAAGCTATTTCTCACTCCGTAAATTTTATTGGTTGAGAATTAGACCCCGTGATCCCCCCTCAGAGTAATAAATCTCCAGCACCATGGTTCGTAATTTTACGGACCGTGCTCCAGCACCTCACATTACGGAGCGAGAGAGATAGCTTACAGTATAATGTGCTTTCTCTCTCGCACGCCTCGCTCGTTTAGTATTGAAGGCTACCTCTAGTGGGTATATGCCCGAAGGGGTGTTCAGAGACTGTGATCTTATTAACTCGATCAGTAGGATCACTTATCTTGTCGTTCGAAAGGTAAACCATTTAAAAAAGATTTTTTACAATATTTTAATGTTAAAACTTGGATCTGTCTCTATTGTCCGTCCTATGGCATTCAAAAACAGTTATAATGAATTAAATATTTGTTTTTAAATACAAAAATACTTCTTCAATTCGGAAAACAACTGTACTGATCCATCTGATCTGATCTCAGATCATCCGAAAACCCCTGATCACAAGCTTATTTTCGCGCCAAGTAGTCCAAATACATAACTACTATTCGTTTATTAAATAGTTTCAGTTGAAATATTTAGGTAACGAAATTATAAACTTCTAAAAACCTGCACAAAATATTCGATTAAGATATTATTCATTATAAAAATAGGTATATCATAAATAGGAACTCTAATTATAATGTATCATGTATTAAATTTTAGGTTAAAAATGTCAACAATTGAAAATGATATTCCAGCATTTGGAATGTGGAAAATGTTTAATGATACAGTACCTGTATTAATTAAGGGAGATTGCTCAGAATCAGGCGTTAAAAGATTAGCTGGCATCATACAGTCAAAAGAATTTTCAAATATTTTTATTTACAGTCGAGATCCTCAAGTCTCCTTTGAGCAGTATCAAGAAATAGGAGAAAAATATAAAGCATTCACAACTTGGCTTTTAGGACAGTTTTTTTATTTATTAGGATATGATAGATTTTCAAAAATTCACGATATTATTATTGAGACCCAGTTGTCTATTTTGGAACAACTGTCTAAAACTCAAGTACATATTTATCATGAGCTAGCAAAAGAGTACCACCGAGCATTTGAGTCTTTAGTTAATTATTACAAGGAGCCACACGATAAACTTTTACTTCATGTGTTCGTACCTACAACATTTACTGATTTGAATACCAAACTTGATTTAACTCAAATATATATAGAAATTACCTCAAGAAAAAAATGCATCGTACTAATAGGGAAATTAATAAAATTTCTTAAATATATTCTACTAGAAAATTTTTTATTTTTTAGTTTTGATGAAAGTACCTTAAAATCTCTTGATGCCATCTTATATTTAATGTCTGTGATAGACTTTCCGATGAAATTAGATATAACTGATATTTTTGTTAATATTTACAGTCAACCAAAACATGGTTTTGAGGAATATGATTTAGATATAATAAAAAAATTTAGAATATTTTCGTCACTTTTTGAACAGAATGTTTATCATTTTTATAATACAGAAGTCGGATTTAAAAATGAAGACAAGGAGAAACTTGAGACTTTACTGATATCATACTTACAATTTAGTAGTGACATAAATTGTAATAATAATAGGAGGATAGGTAACTTTATTGTTTCAAAATATTTAGAAACAGAAAATCAGTTTTTACCATCCAAAAATGTATTACTTATGGTTATTAAAACTAATAACTATAATATGAGTTATGAGAAAGATGAAAGATTTTTTAAAAAAGTTTGTCAAATGGTTAACTTTTCCAGTGGTTTACCTGTTTATTGTTTTAAAAATATAATATTCAATGAAATTTGTGAATCTAAGGATGAAAAGTCATACTTAAATTTATATCAAATCGATACATGTGATGTATGGAAAACAATTTATAAAAGAATTCTAGAAAATTTAAAAGAAATGCAATGTAGGAATACATGTAGTATAACAAAATTTTTAGATTTTTTTGAAAATATTACAGATATGTTATTACAAATCATAATGGAATTTAAAAAAATCGAGAAAAGTAAAAGTTTATATTTTTTTGAAGAAAAAGAAATCTTGTTATATTTTCTTATAAAATACAATGCTCACTGTAATAATTGTGGTAGTACAGAGGTTAAACCTGAACGATGTCTAAGATTTTTCATAAACTTAATCCTTATTTCAAATTCAAAAAATGTTGATATTATATTTCATTTTTTGGCCTTTCCTCTGCTCTATCCTTCTTGTTATAAAAATATTAATGAACTCCCTGAAAACTTTATCGGAATGGGGGCACTGAGTGAAATTAAAAGAGGAATTAAATTATTCTATTCCTCTTTATCCACACAAAATGTGGACAAGAATATTTCTCTTCAGCACATAAATGAACTTTTTATTGTTATGTCGAGCAGTTTATTGATCTTGAACACCTCACAAGTTCAACAAATCGAGAAGTTATATATGAAAATTTGTACAAATGTCATAGAATCGAACAATGAAGAACTTATACTGTTGGTAAGTAAAAAAATATTCAATGATCTTTAAAAAGATGTTTATTTTCAGTATGTAACATTTAATTGAGAATTGGAAAATATAAATATCCATTAACGGTTATAAAAAAACTTTTACTAAAGTTATTAAAATACAGTGTGGCCCATTAAGAACTAGATCAGCCATTTAAAAAAATTTTTGGGACATGATTTTGATAATTCTTTTTATAAGTACTTATTGGCCATCTAAATGTATTTAGCAATTACAATGCTCCAGTTCGTAATATGTGGCTCGTTGCAATATCTTTGGGCATGTATTTATTAAAAATCTGGCTTACTAACCTTAACAAACACCTGCATCTAGAAAGCCACTGTTTATAAAAAAAAATTATTGGATTCGTAGGTATGTCCCAAAAAGTTTTAGAAATGTGTCTTGGTTTTTAATGAGTCATACTGTATGTGTAATATGTATTATATTTAAATTAAGAGAAACTTTTTAAAGGTATTTTCGAAATTCTGTCTATTTTAAGTTTTTTAATCATCAATTAGTTTAGTAGTTTCAATGAAAATATTTGTGAAATTATACATTTTTTTTCTTTGCAGATAATTGAAGCAGTGCCACATCTCCTCAATGTATTCAAAGATGTGGAAAACTTAATTTTAAATATTTTCAAGCCAATTTTTTTTATGTCTCATAAAACAATCCAGGAAAAGTCAATGAATATAGTGCCAAATATTTTGTGTTGTTTATCATCCGACTTCCTAAACGTTCTAAAGTGGAATAATACTGAAAATAAACTTACTATAAAAATATGCTGCGTCAAATGTGATTTAAAAAACGAGGATGTTGATAATTTTGTAAAACCAAGATTCGGTGAAGATGCAGTCGGAATTACCTTCCAAAAAATTCAATTTGAACCTTCTCTTTCAAATTTTTTGCTGAAACCCACTCTAACAGTTTTTACAACTGGTACAGCAGATATAAAGATGGCAGCTTTAGAAGCACTACCATATTTTTCTAGTCATGTCTTACAATTCCATTTTGCAAGCGTTGCAAAGATTTGGATAGAACTTGCTGGAGACCAAAACAAGAAAGTGCGTGAGAAATTTGCTGATGTGGTTTATTTAACTGTTGGACATGAACAGGTATATAAATATATTTAATATACATAATGTTTTCCAAGCTCATTTCATAACTTCAGGAAGTTGCTCTTGGATCATTTTAGACTAAAATTCCATAACGAACTTAAAATATCATATTTATTAGAAGTTAGATATGTCCATATAGTTGTTAAAACGTGACATGATTTCTAATGACACAATGATAGTACAAGAAGGATTCCTTTTAATTTTTCACTGTGAAAGATGACGGACATGGAGAACATAGGCAACCGAGTAAACATCAGAATATACCTTTCCTGTTTTGTCGAGAATTTCGCAAAAAATACTCAATAATTATAATTCATTCATGTACATAGTTTTATAAAAGCATTCTGTGGGGTGTGATTATGTTTCTAGTACTGTATGTGATTTTCTGTATATTCAACAGGCGTCTAAAGTTCAGGAAATGTAATCACAAACATAAGATGTAAAAATATTCCCTTTTTCCTTATTCTGAATGTATTGTCAGCTTGTAACCTGTATCATGCCTTGGAGAAAACTTGTATAAATGGTACAGTGAAGAAATATTGTTTCTAACTTGCTTAGATTTTGCAAAACCATTATCAAATAACTGCTATAAATTCACTGAAAATTACGCATAAAAATGCCTCCCTTAAAAGAAATATTTTAAATAAACTGGTACATTTAAAGGAACAGAGATAAATTCTACTTTCTTTTCCTTAAGTATTGCTTATTTTTAAATTTCAATAGACTGTTAAAACAAAAATGATCTAATTGTAGCCTATTTTACAAATTTTTGTGCCGTTTCTGTTAGAAAAAACTGACTAATAACATTTTTAAAACTTAGTTTTTTATCGTTCTATTAAAATGTTGCTATGTGTAGTTAACACTTTCTTAAATGTCATAGTGTAATCTGAAAAAATTATATACAGTGTAGGAAAGTACCGATGGTCTATCAGGAGTTACGTGAGAGCGATAAAGTAAGCCATAGAAATCCATGTGATAGACAAGGATGGCTATAATGAAGGCGTCTAATAGTCAACGCCCATTTCGCCCTTCCACAAATAACAAGTGGATCTTATTTGTGGAAGGGCGAAACGGGCGGTGACTATGACACACCTTCATTATAGCCATCCTTCTCTATCGCATGGATTTCTATGGCTTACTTTATCGCTCTCACGTAACTTCAGATAGACCATCGGTACTTTCCTACCCTGTATAATCCTTTGAATTTTGCTTTTCAATTAATGAAATAATAATAATTAAATAATTTCAATTACAATATCATTTTTAATTATCTAATTATTTAAAAAAAATCAATAAGGCAATATGGAAAACAAAATTTCAATTAAATAGGAAATTTAAAAGAATGCAAAACAAATTTAAACTCAAACTAAAAAAAGTAATTTTTTTTATATTTTTGTCATTTTATGAGCTTTGAAGTTATTTTGTTTTATTTTAAAATAGGTAGCACAGAATAGAATACATTTAAATTGCTTCCAATATTTATCAATTCAGTGAATTTTTGCCTTTAATTAATAATATCAACAGCCCAATTTTCGTAAGTCTAACATCTTCACAGATACAGTGGAGTTTGGTTATTACGACTCCACTGTTAATGACTGAGATCATATTATGGGATTACTAAAATTAACTCCTAGTGATCTCTCTTTCCCTCCTTCCCCTCACCCTTCCTACCACATCCCTCTCCATCCCTCTCCTTCCACTTCATCCCCCCTCCATCACCATTTCCCCCTTGCTCTCCCTCTTCATCCCTCTCTCTATCTCTCTCATTTTCGGTTTGCTTGTCATTAAATGTATCTTTTAGTATGACGTGATTTCACTGTCACTTGAGATATTGGTATAACCCAGCGGTCGGCAACTGGCGGACCGCGGTCCAGATCCGGACCGCGAAAGATAAAAACTGGACCGCCAAAAATTTTTTGAAAGTCAAATTATTTAAAAAAAATATTTTTCTATAGATAACAATTGATTTTTGAATACAAATATGCCTATCTATCATATTATTTTGTGAGTGCAAATTAAAACAAAAAATTAGTAAGGAATACGAGTTTTTTTTCTGGACCTCCTTAAAAATTTTCAAATGTATTCGGACTCCACCTAAAATTACTTGCCGACCCTTGGTATAACCGAACTCCACTCCATTTGAATAAATATCAACTTTTTTTTACTTCCACACCCACTATCTCAAAATTCAACGGTTTTGAACTACAAAACATATTCTATTTTAGGAAAATTCCATATTATCTCAAGACACTAAAAAAGACATTCTGGAAATAGTATTTAACAAACTTCTCAGTTTAACAAAAAAATCATTACAATTTTCCGATTACGTGTTACAAGATACCCTGTTAAGAACAATGGAAGAAATTTCGATGATGAAACATGAAACCATTATGGTGGAATCTATGACAATTTTAATATATTTCATTATGATTCCCACGTCAAAATATTCGTTGCTTGCTGTAAATAAATGTTTCAAGTTGGCCAAAGCGAATGAAATGACCACCACTTCGATCTACAGCCAAAACAAAAAAGAGCTGTGTAAGGTTATTGTTCATCTCAGTTCTGTAAATCAAGTTCTTATTAACTATACCCTGGTGAATTCTTTAGAAAAAGTTTCGCTCATGTTGGGGTTCTACAGCCCCAAAGATTTTTTAAATCAAGAGAGTAATTACCTTCTACCATTTTTTATTGCTAAAACAATTAAAATGCCTGCAGTCACAAAGTTAATACAAGAGATGGCCTTGTTAATGGAGTTAGATGTGTCGGAGATGTTATCTTGCAAGTATGGTTATATTTTCATCTACATATTTCTGGAGGAACTGCCAAAGGATGATTTTAAGCAGTGTATGCTTTTTTTGGAAAAAACAACTGGGATGAGTGGGTCCGCTTTAAGGAAAAGGAACTTCAGGGTGAGTAAATGAAATGAAATGAAATGAAATGAAATGAAATGAAACCCCAGCATTTAATACTTAATGTTATAAGAAATGGTGTCAATTGTGGATGTCATTAATAAAAATTAAGAATAATATGGGTCCAGTAACGGAACCCATTGGTACATCTGTGCTAAAGTATCTCTTCCTCGGATGTATAAATATTATTCATTACAACACACTAGTCTTTCCTGTAGAAAAGATTTAAATGTGCTGGTGTTGACAGTAATTTCTCTGAAAGACTCTGTCTATCTGTAATTATAATAAAATAAAATATTTATTTATAGATCATTTTAAATGAGCTACTCCTGAACTTTCACGAAAAAAGGGATAGGGTCATACTAGCCTTAACCATCCTGACTGATGAAGACAAAGAGAATAAATCGAATTCGATTCCCGATTACCTTCAACCGCACTTCCTCGGAATTTTGTTGTACTTTGATGTTAGACTGATTTCGAGGAATTCAAAGAAAGAGGGGTTTTTACAAAGTTTAGCGGACTTATTTAAATTTATGGGTCCCAAACATATCATGCCGTTACGTTTTAAGATAATCGCAATGCTTCAGACGATAAAATATGAAAATTATCCGCATTTAATATGTGAAGTGTGGAACTCTTTCATACGCTCCTGCGAGATTGAATCTCTAGGGCCGCAGTTGGCTACGATATTTGTTTCTATGCAGCCGTTATTGGACCATTGCCCTAGAGAGACAAATGCTATTTTCAAATATCTCATTATAGAAAAGGAAGCTTATACAAGGGACTACATTTCCGATTTATTTTTTGTGAATAATGCAAATGTGGATCATGACGTATCTAACGTGATAAAAAACGCTTTGCAACCCTTAGAAGATTTTAATTTGAAACAGAAAATTCAAGCATTTTTAAAATACTTGTCACATGAGGCCATGGAGGTAAGACTACAGGGCTTGAAACAATTAAAAAACTATCTGGTTCAGAGCAGAGAAGAATTAGACCAGATGATATTGGACTATAACGGCATTGACGATATGATTGTAGAACTTATCGACACGTTAACATTAGGTTGTCGGGAAAAAGACGAGGCTTTAAAATTGGCATGCGGAGAGGTATTTGGCGAGCTAGGCGCAATAGAACCAAGTCATTTACCACGAAGGTAACATAATTAATGGGATTTGAATAAGTTCTCGCTTTTTTTCACGAAAAGTAATGCTTTATAGTAAAAAATATGTCACTGAAACTATTGTCCATTCACTACTTTTTCCCATCATTCTGGCAGTTATTTAATGCCATATCGGAAAAACAATACGTCTTTTGAGGCTATTCAAAAATCGACTTTTTTTAACAGGTTCATAAGATCCATCCACCATCTATTAGAAAATAGCAAGGACTTATTTAATGTCCCTATAACTAAATATTACTAACACACATATGTAAAAATATATAGAAAAATAATTCCTTGGATAATTTTAAGAAGAAAAACTTATGCCCTAAACAGCTTAGCTTTCCAAATACGAGGGTGGTCTGAAAAGTTTCCGACCTAACAAAGATACAAGACATTTTTTCAGATTTTTTTTTTATTTTTCAACATAGTCTCCTTGTAACTCTACACACTTCTCCCAGCGATGCTCCCATCTCTGTAACCCGTCCCGTCCAAATAGTGCTCGGCGTTTTTCTCTGCAAAATAATCGTTCACGGAGGTGATTGCCTCTTCATTTGACGAAAATCTCGGTCCTCCGAGCGCAATTTTTAGATGAGGGAACAAAAAGAAATTGCTTGGGGCTAGATCTGGTGAGTAAGGCGGATGGTCAAACCGTTCAAACCGTAATTCGTGGATTTTCACCATGGCAACCGCTGAGGTGTGAGACGATGTGTTGTCTTGGTGAAACAGGATTTTCTTTTTCTGCAAATGTGGCCGTTTTTCCGCAAGTTCTGCTTTCAGCTTGTCAAGTAATGATGCGTAGTATGCTCTTGTAATGGTTTTTCCTTTTTGAAGATAATCGATTAAAATAACTCTATGACTATCCCAAAAAACAGTCGCCATCACTTTCCTAGCCAAAAAAACAGTTTTTGTTTGTTTGCGTATAATAGCGTATCCAATTTTCATCTACAGTAATTAATCGGCGCCAAAACTCGGTTTTATCGCGCCTAAACTGCGCCAACAGAGCGTTGGAAATGTTCATTCGAACACGTTTTTGGTCTAATGTGAGCAAACGCGGCACCCAACGCGCGGACAGCTTTCTCATGTTTAAATGTTGATTTAATATGTGACAAACACGTTCTTTTGACATGTTCATAACCTCTGCTATCTCTCTCACTAATTCGGCGGTCGTCTAGCACCATTTGGTGAACTTTGGCAATGTTTTCGTCGGTAGTTGCAGTTTTTGGACGTCCCCAAACGTTCATCGTCTCGCAAGCTCTTACGGCCACGTTTAAATTCAGCTGCCCAAAATTTCACTGTGGTAAATGATGGTGCAGAGTCCCCATACACAGAATCCAACTCATCTTTAATTTGTGTAGACGTATTGCCTTTCAAAAACAAATATTTAATGACAGCTCGATGCTCGATTTTGTCCATTTTCATAAAAACACTCACATCAACTCACTCAAACGACTGTTACATAACAACTGCGCGTCCAAAATGGCTGAAACTTTGGTGAGTAATTGTCAACAGATGAACAACGAAATTCATTAGCTTATATTTACGAGTGCTGTCATCTTCATCTTGAGGTCGGAAACTTTTCAGACCACCCTCCTATGGGGTGTTATAGCTTTCTGTTTTTTAAATTTATTTCTCAAGTATCGTTAAAGATGAAACTGAGACACTGAATATTAGGGCATAGACCCATACGAATTTTTCTTTTGAAAACTATCACAGGAAGGAATTCCTAATATATTTTTTTGTATTTAAGATACATTTTGTAACGAAATAGATTTTTTCAATTATACTTTCAGATACACTCAAGAAACCGACAAATCATTCTCTTTCTTTATGAACGAGGACAGTTTTATCATAAACCTGCTAAATGAATTAATAAGGGCACTGCAAACAGAGAAGAATACTCAGGTAAGTACGGTACGACATTTCCAGTCACCACTTAACACATTTTTATTTACATAGAACATGGATAGATATGCCCTAGCTATACAGGAGATATTAAAAGATTACGACATTTCTTCCGATCAATCTAGCAGTAAATATTATCTTTGGGAGCAATTTCCCGAATCGCACAAAGAAGTAATGTTGCCATTACTAAGCTCTAGGTATATGATAGCCCAACCGATCGTAAATAACAATTTTCCAGTTCCTATCTATGGTTCCAATGTAGGTGCATCTTTCCAGTCTTGGTTATACAAGTGAGTAATAAAATTTGTAATGATTTACATGTGGGTAACAGTATTTTAAAATAATTAACAATTATTACTTAATTGTAATGTGTTATACCACCTCAATTTGGTAAGATTGTTTTTTATCATATGCAGTGTAAAAATAATTATATTTTAAAAGAGAAGTATCACAAGTTCATTATGAGCTGTTCCTGCACTTTATTACTAAGCCGCTAGATTCAAATATTATTTTAGTAAGTATGAGCTGCAATTAGTGTGCTAGATTTAGAAAACACTAAAAGCGGGAGTCACATGAATGGAGAAAAAGTAGACAATTGTGCCACTGGCAAAAATTATAGAGTATGTCTCACTAAGTTGGAACCATATGGAAAACTTTTTTATTATTAATTTTAGGAAAAAAAGTTATTCATAAAAAATTCTGCATGTTCTAAAATCTAATATACAATCATCGGATATTAAACTTTTTCAGTCGTATACGCGGTTTGTCAAAAAATATGAATTTTACTCAAGAGTAAAGTACCTTTGTATTTGACAATATTGAAAATTGTTATAAAGAAAAGTTGATCAGAACTAAAAACTACGTTCAAATATGCAATTACATCCATTTATATTGAAAAATTAGGTTTTGTTATTTTTTACTAATCTTTCTATTTTGAATGAACATTTATCTACTGTGATTATGAAACACATGATAAACTTTTAGTTTCTAAATGTTTTCTAACAATGCTTCAAACTGCGTATTCTCATAGGCAACCAGCTTTTGGCGTTTTCCATTAAAATTATTGAGTACTCTTTCTATTTTGATTAATACACAAACAAATTCGGTTTTTAAAAGACTGTTCAACATCGGTCAGCATGTTTGGCCTAATTTCTTGAATTGCTACTGTAACGTAAACTTTGCTTTTTATAAATCTCCATAAAAAGAAGTGGTAACTTGTCATATCTGGCCAAGGCCAACTCACTGGTCCCCCGCTCCTAATCTGTCTGTTGGGAAAAGTTTTGTGTAAAAACTGACGAACCGCAGCGGTAATGTGAGGTGGAGCACCGTCATGTTGCATATGTCGCCTAACAAATCTTCTAGAGTATTTGCTAAAAAGTTTAAATAAACTGCTCCAGTTAGATGCTGGTCAAAAAAGATTGGTCCAATGACATGGGTTCTCAAAATTGCTCCCCACACATTGAAAGACCATCGTTGGCTATGAGTTGTCCGGAATTGGTGAGGATTTACTGTGTCATAATAATGGCAATTACAGTTATAATTATTAATGAAACCATTTTTATGAAAAATAGCCTCATCGGAGAACATGACAAAACTCCAGTTTCCGCTGAAAGTCTACTTTTAGTAACTCTTGGTATAATTGGATGCGATAAGGATGTTCTGTGCTTTTGTAAAATCCTATGTATCGACGTTGTACTAATACAATTGCAAGGCCTTCTTGACACTGTTACATAGCTACTTTTTTGGACTTTAGAAAAGAACCTGATTTTTCTGGCTAACTGTTAGAGATAAGTATGGACAATCTTATATCAGTTGAATGGCATTCAATTTTGCATTCACCCATGACAATTAATATGGGTCGTTCCATTTGAAAAAAAAAAAGTTTTTCAACTCGTAAGATTATTAAATGTAGGTCTCAGTATTTCCGAGTCTGAATAACGTACATGTTTTTCTCACAGATGACAAGATAGAGTAATTTATGCCAAAACGAACTATGAAAACTGCAGGTTTCTAACTCTTACGGTTTAGACGTTATCTAGCCTCATTTAGAGAGCTGAAATCATAATTTTTTTCAAGAACAACTGATTATCTCGAAAACGGTAAGTTTTAAACACCATGTACAATTAATAAACTCTACCTAATATTAACGGAATTCAAAAATGCAATAATACACAGGGTGTTCCATTTAAAATAATAAAGTTATGTAGCGCTCACGTGAAATGGAACACACGAGACATTCTACTTGTATCAACCTCGGTTGTATTCTGTTACGATATATATAACTTAATTAATATTAGTGAGTTACTGAAATACAGTAGTTTTAGAGTGTTCTGCTTGAAACAGGATGTTCTGTAAAATTACGGAAGTCTCCCGCCTAATTCGCAACCATAGCCACAACAGACTAAAAGGTTGCAGTGGAGGGCTGGTATTTAGACTTAACCGAACTTAACCAAACCTAACCTAATCTAACCTACAATATAAAAATACATTTTTAGCTGGACATGCAGCCTATTATCCTCACTCCCAAATGAAAGAAAGCAACTTTTGACAGTTTGTTTACCTAGTATGAAACAAAGCAAGCGTATTCTGATGAACTTTCTACCACACATTCTATTACATGCTTTATTAGAAGGACCTGATGATATCGGTGATAAATCTTTTGTAGAGTTTCAAACCGTTACCAATTCCTTTACAAAGAAACGAAAATTGGATGAGACCGTTCTTGGTGTAAGAATGTTAAAGATATTGACAGTACCATTGATTTAAATAATGTATATTTTTAGTTAAGACCATTGAAAATTCCAGGAGTGTCAGTTGAACCTCAAATTGTAACTCCCGAAGAAGTAAAACAGATGCAATGCACAAAAGTTGTGTTCTTACTGTTAGACTTTTTGGACCGTTGGTTAAGGGAGTGGCAGTGGCAAAAGGGCCTAGAAGGAATTACTAATGAATTTTATAAAAAAATTAAGGTGTGTATTGTACATATTTAATAATTTTTTGCTTATATACATATTATGTAATTTAGTTTAAAAAAAACTGAATTTTTTCAGAACTTTCAACTCAGACTTTGCAAACTTCAGCTGGCAAAATGCAATTATCATTGCGGGGAATATCCTAGAGCTTTAATGTACCTTGAAGATTACATAACGGAGAATAACACGGAAATAAACAACCATCTCTCATTTTTCGCAGAGGTGAATTTCTGATTTTAGTTAAAAAGGCAAATCGCCGCTATATTCATCCTTTTAAATGCATTTTTTATACAGGGTGTAACTAAATAAGTGTAAAACATTTAAGGGGGTGATTCCTCATCGAAAAAAAGATAGGATCTTTCATATAAAGAAACTTCATTGGAGCATCCCTTGTTAAGATACAGCCCCTTAAAGGGGGTACATAAAATTTGTTTAACAATTTTTTTCACAAGCACTAAACAAGTTACAATATTGAAATTAACCTGACATTTTCTACTACCAAAAAGACACTTAGCCAGTAATTTATTTGGTTTACCCCATGGTAGTAAGGGGTGGAAAACGCAACCCCTAAAATTTATTTCCAACGTAATTTTTTGTCTTATTATTTTTTTACCATTTAAAAAATTATTTCCGATAGCCTGTTTCATTCTAAAAAAAAATGTCTCTTGAATTTTTTGCCCAAATTAAACCAGTTCGCAGTAAAAAATTATTTTACGAACAACTACAGAGATACATCGTCATAAATGCGGACTGGATTTACTGTTATTTTGTAGTTACTACCTGCATTAAATGATTAAAGGGGAATAATCAAAACTAATTTAATAATAACAAAACATACAACATGTAGAAATCATAGTAAATGTTCAATATGTCTACCTTCAGACATTACGCATGCGTCTAGACGTCGGCGCATTGAGCCACGTATTCGCTCAAATATTCCTGGAGTCTCTCTAATTACCCTGCACGCATCGATAATGCGGTTTCTTAAGTCCTCTACATCGCGAACAGGAGTACGATAAACCAAATGCTGCAAATGGCCCCAAGTAGACAAATCCAGAGGATTGAGATCCGGGGATCGAGCGGGCCAATTCTGTGGTCCTCCTCGACCTATCCACTGATTTGCATATGTTTCAGTTAAATGCTGACGTGCTACTTGACTAAAATGGGCGGGAGCCCCATCATGCATAAAAACCATATCCCTTCTGACGCCCAAAGGAACTTCCTCCAGCAGTACGGGGGGATGCACTTTTCTTAAAAATTGAACGTATGCCTCACCATTTAATCGAGGAGGTAGAAAATGAGGCCCAATTAAATAATCCCCAATAACTCCGACCCACACCTTAAGAGAAAACTGTTCTTGATGGTTAGTTTCGACAATAGCGTGATGGTTTTCATCAGCCCATATGTGGTAATTATGAAAATTAATAATCTTGTCCCGAGAAAAACTACATTCGTCTGTGAATTCGATCGTCTTCAGAAAGTCACGATTTCTTCTAATCATTTCCAGCATCCAATTGCAAAATTCAAGACGGTTCGGAAAGTCTCGCGGTAACAGTGCCTGTACTCGTTGCAGATGGTAAGGGTATAAGAGATGTTCCTTTAAAATTCGAAATACCGTCATATGATCAACATTTAGCTGGAAAGCAATCTTTCTAGTACTGGTAGTAGGTTGTTCTTCTATCAAATTAAGTACTGCTGCCTCAAGCTGTGGTGTTCTTACTTCTCGATGGCGACCACAATCCTGCGTTCTTTTGTTGAATGAACCATATTCACGTAATCGTTGATGAAGTCAGACAAATATTCTATGTGAAGGATGCTGCCGTTGAGGATACATTTCAGCATATCTTGTAGAAGCTTCTAACCCATTCCCCTGCGACAGACCGTAAACGTAATGCATATCAGCCATTTCCTCATTTGTGTATGCCATTTTAATAACAAGTGAATTATTAAAGTAACAAATTAAGAACAGAACAATACACAATTAGTATTACTTCAATTTCAAAAATTTACAAACTGACAGCTTGATTCCAATTTAATTGTCAGTATCGCTAATGGCGGCCTACTAGATAAATTAGTTTCGTATTTTCGTTTTATGGCGATATGTATCTTGTTCGTAAAATAATTTTTTGCTGCGAACTGGTTTAATTTGGGCAAAAAATTCAAGAGACATTTTTTTTTAGAATGAAACAGGCTATCGGAAATAAATTTTTAAATGGTAAAAAAATAATAAGACAAAAAATTACGTTGGAAATAAATTTTAGGGGTTGCGTTTTCCACCCCTTACAACCATGGGGTAAACCAAATAAATTACTGGCTAAGTGTCTTTTTGGTAGTAGAAAATGTCAGGTTAATTTCAATATTGTAACTTGTTTAGTGCTTGTGAAAAAAATTGTTAAACAAATTTTATGTACCCCCTTTAAGGGGTTGTATGTTAACAAGGGATGCTCCAATGAAGTTTCTTTATATGAAAGATCCTATCTTTTTTTCGATGAGGAATCACCCCCTTAAATGTTTTACACTTATTTAGTTACACCCTGTATAAATTATTTTTAAACTAAAAAACCTTCAGAAGGTAAAAGTTTTGTAAAAAACTGCATCTTTTTAGATTTATGCTCAACTCGATGAATTAGATGGGGTAGCTGGTGTGAGCGCACTACAACAAAATGAACCGTCCATCGAACAAAAAATTCTAGCATTAGAAGTTTCTGGAAAGTTAGCGGATGCAATAACTTGTTACGAAAGAATATTAGAACCGAAAATACATCACATTCAAGTAAAACTTGTGTTAATGAAAATATATATTCTCGCACAAAAATAAATACGTTTTAGGGTTTAGTGCAGTGCTATTTGGACTTGGACAACGTGAATACTGCTTTAAATTTTGTGAAAGGCGCTCAAAACAACCAACTAGAATTCGGAAACATGTTGCTAGAAATGCAAGCCGAACCTTTATGGCGTTTGGGAGAATATGACGAACTCGATGGTCTGTTGAGGAAACCAGAACTTATTAGGAACAAAAGTTGGGGTGTACAAGTAGGACAGGCCTTGCTATATTTAAAGAATGGTAATCGTGTAATTTTTAAAACTATTTGTTGTTTATGTGTTTGAAATATAGGAAATCGAGACGAATTTAAAAACACGCTGGATGGTCTATTAAAATCCCAAGTGGAATCGTTTGGCGCTGCTAGCTTGGAAGTTGGTGCTTACCAGCACGGGTACAGTTGTATATCTAAGTTACATGCCTTAAACGAGCTTCGGCAAGTTGAAAATACGCTCTCCGAATTATTCTTGAAACCTAACGATAATACATATACGAAAAATGTAATGATGAAATTGACGGATGAATGGATGTTACGAATCAAGGTATAGTACGTCATTGCTATTGTTGCTGTTTATTATCATAGTTTTTGCAGGTTGTACAGGAATCTGTTAGAGTTGTAGAGCCGCTGCTATGCATGAGGCGGGTTTCTTTGAACCTCGCCAAGAAAATCGCAGAGGAAAGAGTTCCCCAAGCGATTCCCTTTCTAAATTCTCTTATAGGGGAGCATTGGCTACTTAGTGCTAAAACTGCAAGGGCTGCAGGGGTAAAACGATTTAGATATCAAACACTTAACCGTAAAATAATTTAACATGTTTTAGATGCACCAACAAGCTTACACGTACACAGTAAAGGCCGAAGAGTACGCTCCTCCTACTTTATTCGTAGAAAAAGCTAAATTACACTGGTTGAGGGAAGAACACGAACAAGCCTTAACTACGTTGATCAGAGGCCTAGAAAGTTTTTCAACAGGCAGAAATTTTGCTGATCTAACCATGGATGAAACGTAAGTTTAATCCAAGAATGTGGATAGAATATACTGTCGTTAGCAAAACACGAGAATTTCAAATATTTGTTGTTAAATAGATCCCAAAGGCGAGTTCTTATGATCTGGAATTTCATAAAGTATTGCGAAAACAAATCAATCGAAAAACGTTGACCTTGTAATTTATTTTTGATGTGCGGGAATAAAAATAAGTCATTGGTTGCCAAATCAGGGTTGTATGGCGGATGATTCAATTCAACTTTTTCAGTTTTCAAAAAATCTGTGTTTGAGCCAATGTATGAGATCTCTCACTGCCCAGGTGGAAAGTGATACGTTTTCGGTGGTTGGTTCCTCGTGTTGTTCCGAAGACTTCTAGATTGTGTACCATTCAGAATTCACTGTCCGACGTTGCACTAATGGTACAGTTACCACATGTCTGTTTGTTCTGAAAAAACAGGCGACCATTTGCTTAGAAGTTCTTTGCGTGCGAACAACGTTTGTTGAGTTTGGCTCATCTTCAAAGACCCATACGGTCGACTGATGATGTTTACTTTTGGTCTCATACGCATAGATCCATGATTCGTCACCTGTTACGATGTCATAGACGCGTATTGAAGTACGGCGTTTGTATTTTTTGAGCAGTTATTTCGACCAATTGACACTAGCCTTTCACTGAGCGTTTGTCAAATTATGTGGGATTCAATGTGAACAAATTTTATCGGTGGCCAAATGTTCATGCATAATTGAATATATGCTGGTCTCACTAATGTCTCAATCTGACTGTGTCACATGGCGATCTTGCAATATCAGTGAATTCCGTGTGCCACTGATATACAGTTGTTTTCGATGGTGCTTTATCGCCAAAATCGAATTAAGTTGTCTCGATAATCCACGTCAAAGGTTATAAAAAGTAATTGCATGGAGATGTTGACGACTTAGTTCCATTTTTTGGCCGAGTCACTGTAAACCATAGAAATAGTACCTGTATGTCAAAACGTTTTGAGTAAGTATATCGACAAATAGTCGATCTATCCGATAGGGATGTCGGTTGTCAGGTGTCAGCACCATCATTCCAGAAATATAAAAGGCAGCCTTTATATCATGTAATAATTTAAAACTATTATTTTTCTTCACATACTACACCCGGGATGAAGTACAGGTACAAATTTGAATTTAAATGGATGCTGACCATTAGTTTTCAAAATCTTTTGGATGGAGGTTTTAGAAATGCCTAAATCCAGTTCAGCAGCACGAACTGATGATTCAGGGTAAGCATGAAAATATGCCAAAACATTGATGATGTTAATTTCATCTAAAGTTATCGGCTTTGGAAAAATTTTACGTGCAGAAATTCGACCATGTTCAAATTGATTTCATAAAATTCTCCGTAAAAAGTGGTGGTAAATGAGGATAGCTCTCATTAAATACCCTGTAAGTCCTATTTAGGTATTATCTTGTGCCACTCTCCATGAATAAATAAATAGAATGTCAGCATTTGGATAAATGTTAACGTTATCCATTCTTTAACAATAAATAATACTCAAATAAACATTCACTTATGTTAAATTGACAACAATAAACTGGTGACAGATTAGGTGCTTTTCTTTGAAGTTCTAAAAATTTCACAGGCATCCTCGCAAGAAATTATGCGATATCTGTTGACTGTGCGAAAAACAGTAAATACCTTAAAAACCTGAAGAGATATGGATAGGGAACCATTATACGATTCGAAAGAGAACAAAATTGTTCATCAGGTTGCGTAAAAATATACAGGCTGTTCCATTTAAAAAAAAATAAGTTAAGATGGTTTAAAGTTGACTAAATTCGGAATTAAATTTCTACCACCCTGTATGAAATTAAGTCATTTTGAAATTATGGCAGAGAAGAGTTTTAGTTATGTTCCCTTTAAATTTTATCGATCTAACTTTATTATTGTAAAATATACACCTTTTTGAATTAGGCAGTGCTTTTTAAATTTTTTTTGAAAAAAATTAAATATGTCAAAAACGGTTAACTTTAAGAATAGGAAACCATTATGAAAGTTCACCTAAAAATTGACGTAGAATCCAAAATTGCAATAATATACAGGATGTTCCATCTAAAATAACAAAGGTGATGTCAATTTCAGAAATAACCGGAATCGCCAT